>NW_025778961.1:0-34534 GCF_021130785.1 Homalodisca vitripennis | reverse complement strand
ACATGTGTGGACTGCCATTTCAAACAGATAGTCCATTACAGAATAAGCATTAATCACGAATGCTAACACTATTTTAATAAGGTTGTATCAACATGTATAATGGCGTTAAGTAGATGTGTCCTTAACGTTTTTTCAATAATGTATATGTTTTTATTACTCACTCTGATATTATGAAGGCAAGCGCCTTAATATGATGAGCCTCTACTAATCATGATGTATAGTTTAAAATATATGATTTATATATATTTCACTATAGTTAATATTTAATTAATTGTAACATTATTAATTTGAGACAAGAAGCTGAGGGAATCACTCTTGATCCCTAGTCTACAAGGACTAAACTGTTATCGAACAAGTGACAGGATGTTTCAAACATGTAGTTATAGGTTGGTGGCTAGGGGCCACCATTACCAGACGTTGCATGAAGAGTGGTATGCAGGCAGGTGTCTCTTGGAAGGAAGGGGAAGCTACCTCTTCTTGTTCCAGCGTCTTCCAGTAAAGCGGCAGGTGAATGGTAATAGTAGTTCCCAAAAGTTTTGACTATCAACATATTAATAAGAGCCTAAACTACACAACAGTCAATCCTTCGCAGATAAGCTGAAACCTATCGATAACCCCTTTCATATCCTACTATTTAAAATATTTTCTGTTATAGTGATGTACACTTCCTCAACATCGACGGGGGTTGTCCTGATAGTGGTTGCCTGTACGCGGTGTTTACGGTTCAAAATTGGTAAGGTATACCAACCTATAATAAACTAGAATTAAACATTTCTGGAGAAATTATTTGCCACTTCAAGGTGTCACACCTGGAAGACTGAAACCTTTTTAGAACTAATTACCAATGATTTACCGCAGATCTGCCACTTCTCTCAAATCTGTCTATCTAAAATTGAACCAGCTTTTTATTATTACAAAATTAGTTCAATTAATTATAATATTTTGGGCCGAAAACGATCCTGCAAATAACATACATTTTTAAACTCTTTGCATTTTTAATAATTTTTTAAAGGATAGTATATATGTATTTAGTACAAAATATATACATTTATTTATGTTTTTCTTAATTCTTGTTTAGGTGGTAATTTTTTTGTTAAATTGTGTTAATTTTGTGGTTAGTTTGTATTAAATTTTAATTTTAAACTTCCTGAAGACGGGGGTATTTAAAATCCCCCGAAATATAGCAAAGTGAAAAATTGGTTTCTTTTGTTTTCTTCAATTCAAACACATTGACTAGTTATATAGAAAAAATAATTATAGTAAAACAAATATAATGTGCTTTTTTGTTTATTTGTGTTCTTTTTTTTTTCCTCATTTTGTCTATAATATCTAATTTTCCCTACATGATTTCTACTCAAACTACATCAGATGACAAGGCAGTATTTATTGGCACAATGGGGAGTTTTTTTTGTTATTGATATAGATTATTTTGGAAAACCAATTTTAAATGAATTTAAGATTTAGATAAAACATCTAATTGGATATATTATAACTTGAGCTACAGCTTTTAACCATTTATAAAGCTATCAGGATTCTTCATGATTTCTTTCATGAATCTTTCGAAGCACTTTAGTCTTTTTTCAAAAGCATTTATGACTAAACAATCTTCAAAGCTAAACTTTTAAGTGGTTACAAATTTTGATCAAAAATAACAGCGATAGGTGCTTTGCAATTTTAAACGTTAAAGAAGTGCTAAACAAATATAGCAAAAAAAATACTGGTACAGTCAGACAATATTAAATTGATATAATTTTTTTTAACATTATGCTTAAGTTCCAAAGATGTACTGGGAAATACATTACAGTATGACCTTGTAAGAAATGAATACAAATTGTGAATATTGCGGTTGTATCCAGTTCCATAACAAATTTTCCAAATACATAACCTATCCATGCAAACACACAGTCCTATCTGTGTAAACCATACAAAAATATTATTTGAGGTTATTACTTTGGTCAAATCTGATTTAATCTTGTGGGTAAACACCCCCGCTGCTGCTCTCTGCTCCGCTTGAATAATCATACTGTTATGTTATTATCGTGTATACATATGCCATAACGGTTTTACCGCAAGTCAATTGGTTGAAGTTTGCAATTATATTGGAACGTGTAAATTAATTATCTCTTCACTTAACTTGCTGTATTAACACTCACAAACATCTTAAAAACGCATGGTAATATTGTTATATAAGCAGGTTTTAATGAATATTATAAAAACTTTACTAAAAATGCTCGATATTCAATTCCGTTACTATTTATCTCTGCAAATTTGCATTTTATATTCATAATTTCATCCTGAATTCTGCTTGTGGGACTTAGAGAACCAGGGAAATTAATGATCTCGACAACTAACAATAAATACCTAAAACACTAAAGAGTTAAACATCAGGCTCTTGAGATCCAATGGTTAGTGTTTTAGTTTAATATTTTAAAGACAAGAAGAATTTAAATAATGATGCCAAAAGGAAGGAAACATATAGAGAGCAAAAGCGGTTGAATAGAGGAATGATGCACTCAACGAAGTCGTTCTTAACCTGTCACACGCGCAGCAAGGCACGGTCGAGATGCTCTCCATTCCTTAATAAAGTGTCCCCCCACCGGTCGGCACACTGTCTCGGCGGCCAATGGGAATTAAAAACACGATTTCACTTCCAATCGTATGTAAACAATGAATGCCATGACATATACATATAAATGTAGGGATTATAATAATAAATATAAAATCACAGCACACATATCTATACATAATTATATATATATAATATATATTTAGGTAACGTATATATATATAATATATATATATATATATATAGTATAATGTAAATATATATATATATACATAACCTATATAGTACGGGTCAACTGGAAATTTACTCCCCGTACAATCTTTGGACTATAGCAATGGTGAAAAAGATTAGATCCATTTAATATTGTCACTTACAGTGATTACAGTTATGTACTTAATTTATTTAGCACATCTTTAAGGTTTAAAATCAAAGCACATAACGCTCAAGTATTTTACTTCAAAATTTGTAACCATTAAAAGTTTAGCTTAATGAAGATATGTTTAGTCCATCAAATGCTTTATGAAAAAAGACAAAGTGCATCGAAAGATTCATGAAAGAAATCAAGAAGAATCAACTTAGTTTACAATGGTTAAAGACTTAGCGCAATATAATATATCCAATTAATTGTTTCTAATCAAATCTTAATTCAATTATAAAATTGTTTCCAAAATAATACTATATCAATAGAATCCCAAAAACTCCCATTGTGCATTAAATATCCTTGTCATCTGATGTAGTCTGAGAGGAAATCATGTAGGGAAAATTAGAAATTATATAAAACTAATAATACAACAAACAAGAAATAGGAAAACATAAATAAAACATTATACTATATATATAGTATATACCACCTAATGTACACTATATACTAGCCTTAAAAAATTATTGAAAATGCAAGATTAAAAATGTTGTTATATTTGTAGAACGATTTTTTTTCGGCATATTATATGTCTTTAAACGTGTAAAGGTCCAAATGGAGTCAAATATATGCTTATTTTCCTTTTGATGAAACATTATTTAAATTGTTTGAAAGATATTCGTAATAACTTTTAAGTCATATGAGCTGGATATTTCAAACAACTATTTTGTACTCGGAATACCAAATAATTATTATGCCAATAACTTGAGTTACCGATAATGAAACTGAATATGTCCCTTTTTTACTTACTATTAAACAAACAACAGCACAATAAGTAAAAAGTAGAATTACACATTAAATTTTACCATACAATGAAACAGTAAAAATAAATCAATATATTTTCTTTCTAAATCTTAGTTTCTAACTATATATATATAGTATTTTTAATATAATGCTTTGAACTATTATTACATTAATAATAAACGAATTACAACATTTAAAATTGAAGTAGTTAGTTAATTAATTTTGAAACTGTGAATGAATTAATGGATTGTGAATTGAATTCATCACACAACAAATGTAAAATAAATGCAATTTAAAGTATATAAATATTGTAAAAAATGAAAGTTTCTTGTGGCTTTTCTCTCTTTTTAATGAAACAAATTTGAGAAGGAGCAGTGATCTATTCATAATCAGTGTCAGTTATGAATAACTTTATAATAAACTCTTCTTCACATTAACATCTCTCCTTTGACCGCAATAAATATATATTTCTTTATGTACTAGAATTAAAGGAAAGACATTAACTATATATAGTGTATGGTATAATCTTCTCATAAGTATATACTATATATATACTACTATATATATATAGTATATATCATATATATATATAGATATATATACTATTATAACTAATCCTACCGTAAAAAACTACAAATTACTTTCATTTTTATTTAAGATCTATTACAACTTTAAATTTATACAAAACTTTTACTTTCCTTATTGAATTATTATTTCGGTAAAAGTATAATATGATGTATAAATAGTATAATCTGTGGAACAGTTTCTATTGTCCGTTGACAACTAATTATCGAATATCAGGAAAGGGGAATTACTGCAGAGAGTTCCATTGTTATGGTACAAAGACGTGGCATATACAATTCTTGCATGCAAGGATGGACTGTAATAATGAATTTAATTAAAAGATAAAATATAGAATTGTATTGCATTCAAAACCCAAACAGATAAAATTAACATTTACTAACTATTTCATTGACTCTACGACATTACGTATATATAACCAGCTTACACGTTTTAAAACCAATCATTTGCTACTAACAGATATATATAAAATTATTACCACCCCGTGCTTAATATTTCTCACACTTCACAGACAAAACCATGGTTCCTGAGGTCTATTTGTGCGTACTTCAATCTTGAATGGTTTGTGTGCAATGTTCAGATGGGAACCTACCTATTGCGTATCAAGCCAATGAGACGATTGCGGATACAATGCAATGATAATTGAACTATAATTGAGATATAGTTTACCCTAATGTGTGTTCATATTATTTTTACGAGATAGTGTCTTTTTTGCAGCTATTTTTTTAGTTTACATCGTATGCATCACTTTTGTATCTTCATTACAAATATCGGAAATAGAATGAATAAAATTTTAAATGACATGTAAATTTTCTCTTCAAAACAGTATTTAATATCTTAGTCGCAGTAATCGCTTATCTTTTAGTTGATATATTTGTCATTTTCTTTGAATCAAAAAAAAACACAAGTAAAAAGTGATTGGATATATATGAATATATATATAACTATATTATATATATATATATAAATAGTATATACTACGCAATATTAACACTATCGACACCCGGGTTCTACAAACACCGCGCAAGATCTCACTTTACACTTTTCAACATTTATTTCCACAAATACAAACTTTGGTCACATCTGATAAGTTGTATTAGCCTTTCTTCTATACTAGATTTACGATTGCATGCAGGAATACAATGACAATTGCAAGAGATGGGAAGAGGTGTGTTGTTAGCTGTAGCCAAATATCTATTTCCTTTAAAGAAAAAATTAAAAATTCAGAAGTTTTTCTTAATGGTCTGGGATTGATGTTAGGAAACCAGAAAGTAAGAATCTTTTGTTTACTTTTAATTTACTTCAAGTCCTTCATTTTATAATTAAAGTCCCTGACAAATTATCTGAAAACGCTACTAGGTAAAACATACACCATGGAAATATGAATTCTATGATCGATAGCTGACTTTAATTCTCCGTCACATTACACGAGTGGGTGCTCTTTAAATCTTTGTTATAATTTATTATTCCAGGGCTGGAATATTTTCGGCTTTAAGATTTATTTTTTTTAAATCTGTCCCCAGTCGCAACGATGCTAGAATACAAAAACGTCATCTTTAACGGGGGCTCTGTTCAGGTTTATGTTTCTGTTTTCTGCTCTTATGTGGCTACATTAGTTTGGGTTGGACATGAGTTTACCTTTCCTTCTTCAGATCTGAATCAGTGGTATCAGTTTGACTAAAGATTTCTTCTGATCTTGTATTACTCACCATTATTCGTTCCGATTATAAATTGATTTTTTACAATAAGCTGCAACCTTATAATTACATTAATAATGTATAATTTATTTCTATATGCAGTGATAATATTAAATATTAAAAGGAAAAATGTTTCAAGTACTGTAAATGCTTTTCCGTAATAACATGAATTTAATTTGCTATAAGTTTGATGTACGCTCTTTCCGCATACGATTTAAACATAAATATGACTGTGTAATAATAAATAAATTAAACATTTTAAAGACATGTATCCGAAAATATTTTAAATAGTTTTCGGGGGGACCATATTTTCCTCCTCACATCCAGCTAGAACGATCGATAGAGTTTATTTAACCATAGTAAATATATGTTTTATTTAATATTTAGAGATTTAAATTCACTGCCTAACAAATCCATTCTATTGGTCAAGAGTAAATGCGCAAATTTACACTTTCAGATGGGGAGGAAAGGGAACATATCTGAAATGAAGCGTGGGGCATCAACTGTCGTATCGATTGATTCGTCCATCAATTGACAGCGGTCCAGTTTGCCGTCAAGAACGGAAAACAAGCGGAACAGCCAGTTTGTTTGGGGTTTGTTATTCCTACATTCAATAATACACGTAAAAAAATCATTAGTACTGCTGGTTTTATGATCATTAAGATCAATGTTTTTATTCATTGGATTGTTTTAGAAAACCTCGATATTCAGGCTGAATATAAAAAATGTCCCTGATCTCTGTCGTGTAACAACACAATAAATATATGATTTTGTGACTTATGATAAAATCATCCGTATACAAAAATTTATTTTTGTAACCAAATGAAATAGATTTGTTGTTTTAGTAAAGCTTTCGTGGCTTTTTCAGACAATCTACTTTTGTAACTGTGCATAAAAACGCTTGCCCTTACCGTAGCTCAAATTTAGAAGATCAAATTAACTTCTGGTTTCTAAAAGTTGTTCACTTCTAAAAACATCTACTCAGAGGTCTAAAATTTATTTTAGTAATTGATCATGTACCTGCCTTTATTAACAGAATCCCCTTTTTCCTGAACCTTTATAAAGTAGAGTATTTCCTTAGCTGGTATTATTAAAACTCAACATAGTTTGCTCAAAACATTTCGACTCTTTCCGACATGTTTAGTTTAAATTTTAAATATTGGGCCCCTTAAATGCGTTTACGTTCATATTCCATCCGCGCTGTCGTAAGATCTTATGTTTTTGAAACGGAATCACTGACTATAATCAATAGTTTTGTTGGATACAGGAGCGAGATGTGTGGTTTGAAGGGAAGGGATCAGAGCCACAATGAGTTTTTTAGTGACAACTGCTATCTCTATGGTTTCTCCCTTTTATTCATTTTTTATAACTCTATTTTGTTGGACAATAATTAATATCTGTCAACTACAGAATACGTCACGACTCCTGACCTTCCTTCAAAATATAAAACTTAGACTAAATAGCTAAAATTAAAAATCCATAAAATATTATTACCGTTATAAATTATTTCTTAAACAATCGTGCAGTAGAATAAAAACTTGTACCAACCGACGATTCTATTTATAAAACCAAGTTGAATACAAAACATTATTATATTTATTTAATGACTATTTGAAGCTCAACACAATTACAATGAACGCAGATTCTATAATGAACTAAACAAAACTAACAATAATTGTGTACACGTTGACTAACTTCAAAGTAGGCCATATTGCGTTAATTAAGTTGTGACTTTCAAGTAAGATCCCCCCATAGGTAACCTGGCAATAAAGTAGGTATAGATTAATGTTTTTGGAAGTATACAGTTCGAGGCGTAAGCGATATCACAAGCTTATTGACCGAGACAGAAATACAGAATATTCTTGTTAAAGTCTCAGACCTGTGTACCGCTGTTCAGCTAACAGGGGTAGGTCCTTAGATTTAAGATTTCTAACATTGGGATTATTTGTATATACGAGTACATTTTCGCTAGCCATTAAATTCTGTGTGCGTAGGAAAGGATATTGAATAATTTATGAACCCAAGAAACCTAGATCTAGAAAGGACCTACTAGGAAATATATTTTCCTATCTTCCGATCATTCCAGGCAGGCCATTTATATTTACCAGACTTCTTACTACCATAAAAATAAAACATGAAATAGTAAGTTCATTCATCCCCGATTCAATAATTTTTTGGTTGATAAATTCAAATTCATTTTTTTTTTTACAATTATTTATTATTATGAAGTCTAAAGAGCAAACGATTACGTTCTCGCTACAATATATTCGCTAGAATCATTAACTTTCTACTTTAAAATTAAAGTTAGTATAACATTACAAGCTGAAATGGCGCAAATAAAGTTTAAGTCTTTGGTATTTGTGTTCACATACCAAAGATTTGATATGTGATCTAATAATTGGGCAAGAGTACACACTCTACATAAAAATACCAACTGTTGTAAAAAAGATAGTTGGATGATAGTAAAACAACGATTACAATTCTATTGTTGCACACTAATAACCAGATTAATTCCTGCTCGGTAAATCTCAAATTCCAAATCAAAAATCAAATCAAGCATTTATTCCTTAAACAAATGCACGAACTATAGAAATACAAATTAAAATACAGTGAATGGATCCCTGCAAATGGACTGTAGTGTCGGTGAGCGGGGAGAGGCTCAACGGTAACAGTTGCACACATTAATCTACCAAAATTCAAAATAAAAAAAACTTCACTTCTTACACATGGTACTTAATTACATATACATTGTAGGTTTATAATTAAAAAATGTTAACTACTATTAAATATATTCCCCCCCCCCCCCTTAAAGTAATATAATAACTTTGTTACTATTTAAAATATTTAGATTATCAAGTTTGGAGTATCCATCAGAATATGCGATGTCTGACATGTTACATAGAAATTATACTGAAAGAAAATAAAATTATGTTAAAAATAAGCGAGAACGCAACAGAGACCTTTCAGCAGCATCTCAGCCAAATGCGGCTACAACCATCGACTCCACCCTCTGTTTTGGTATGACAAGCCACAACTTTCACTCTCTCATCTTATTTCTTCTGGCAAGGTATTCTAAAGTATGATTAGAGCAAGATTAAAAAGAGTTAACAAAACAAGTTCTGAACCAATGAGTTATAATTTAGGGGTAAATGAATCCGTAGTTAGTCCCCTGGTGCCCTTGTTGTATAGCCATGCTTGTATATATCTGATAAAATATTACAATCTTATTGATTTTGATGTATAATAATAAATTTTTTTAATTATATAACTGCCTCACATTTAAATACTGGAAATTCGTTGAAATCAGAGTTATTAGCAGAATACCTATGATTTTTCTTGAGTACAAGTTTTAGATGAGAGACACTGCACTGACCCACGGTCCAACACGCTGGCTTAACTGTTAGTGAACCCGTATATTAGCTTTCTAAGTTTAGATTTAACGTTTAGGACGTGTGGGACAGACCCCCCCAAGACATTTTATGATCTTTTGTTACTTGCCTAAATATTTATATTGGTTCCACACGCTCAATAAGATCACAGTCCACAGGCAGCCGACGCGCACATCACCGCAGGAATTGAATTCTTACTTTCTCTCACCCGGGTCTGTTTAGTTACCGAGTAACATAATTGGCATGGAAGTTGGTTTTATCTAACATTTACTGTTAAAGAGTTGTGATCAAGACCAATTTTTTCCTTTCGCTTAAGTCCGCCAGATGCATTTATTCATAATGCTTCATCCCAAGTGCAGGCCAGAAAGAAACCAACAGCCTTGTCATCAGCAAACAGAAAATATTGCTACCCTGTAAAGTCCAGCGTTGGAAATATTAATTTTATATATATTATAAATAATAGAGGCCCCAAAGTACTCCCTTGCACGACTCCATAAGGTACTTCAATAGTGTCACTAGTATTTCCGTTTATATAAACCATCTGTTGATCGATTTTGAAAGTAACTCTTAAACCACTCTAATGAGGTATTTTTTACTCCAATCATGTACCGCTAACTTAAAGAAAAGCTTAAATCCTATTCCAACTGAGTCAAAAGCTTTAGGCCAAGTCCAGAAAGCTGACAAGAACCCGTTTATTTTCACTGATTTAGATTTGAGATGGATTTTGTAATATCAAAAAGTGCGATTTGAAAGTGTTTTTTTTTTTTTTTACAAAATTTTTGTTAAAAAATTTATTGAGATCTGAACCCATATTGATATCCTGAAATAATTCTTCTGCTGCTCTAAATAGTTAGTTAGTTTGCAATTTTACGCATTTCTCAATGATTTTAAGATAGTGATAAATAAAGAGGGAGGATAGGTTCTATAGTTAGAAAATATCGTCTTTTTCTTTACACCCACGCAGATATAAAGATAGGTATTACTTTGGGGATTTTAAAAGTCGTTTGAAAAGATTCCAGTTCTAATGCTAAGGTTTTATAATGTTGTAACAGAGGTTCGGGATAAGCTGATAAATATTATTTTTAATAATTGTTTGTTGGAATTAAGTCCCACACAGGTGCAGATCCACCGTTTCATTGTACTTATTAACATTAACAAGATCTTGCTGAGTGACCAGTGCTGCATCTCAAATACCGCATCCACGGCGTGGGTCAAGCATCATTACCTTCCTGAGGCCCTTTGGGTTGGATAGACCCCTGCCAACGTCTAGATTCCCTACAGAGGAAAAATATTTTCATTAATTGAGTTACTTAATTTCTGTAATATTATCCAGAGTGGCAGTGTCGCCGCGCTCCAAGAATATGCCGCCGACCGGGAACGGCTTCCCTACCCATAGGCCCTACCAGACCCTTTCGTTAACAACTGACACAAAAAGTGTTTAGCATCATTAGCAACTTCCACTCACTAATTATTATTTTTAGTAATAACTAAATTTTGCTTGTCTTGATGGTAGAATGGAGAATATTTCTTATAAGTACGAGTACACCAACTTTTTCCTCAAGTTTGTCCGATTAAAAAAAAGGTTTTTAATATAACATTTATTTTCGCTAAATTTACTATCCCGGTACCTAATCATAATTGATAATCAGCTGACGGCTTATCCAGGGTTTTAATTATAGTGTGTTTGGCAGTGAACATTTAACTTGATGTGATGGTTTTGGTTTGACTTGTACTTTTAAGTATGGCTAATTTAGGGAGTCAGAACAAAAATTAACACACTTGTTTTCTGTAATTACATTCGCAATTTGAACTAGTAGCAATGAATTATTTACTTTCCTCCCAGTCAACTTTATGATATAATCCTGACTCTTATAATTTGATGAAGATATAGGTGGCTGCCAACTCTAATGCCTAAAGGATAGTGATCAGTAATGGCTTGTTTGCATACACAAATGAGGTAACATATGAATGATTTTACCTGAATTTAAAGAAGCAATGATCTAGGCAAGTTTTGCTTCTCCTGGCCGCGTCACCTTGTCTATGCAAGCTACAAAACCCGGCAAATCAATAAGTATTTTCTAAATAATCGCCACTAGCAGGTGTAATTGAGAGTTGCTACTTTTAAAGTGTCAATATTGAAGTCCCGCCAATTAAACATTTGTATTCACTCTAACCTTCATTCTCATTCCTTCATTAATAAATTCACATTTAGTGCTTCGGTTGAAAGCGGAAAGACTATGAGTTTTGTGGACTTCGTGAGTAAACAGCTAGCAGATTGACACGGAACACACCGGCCCCCAGTCGAAGGTTAAAGATTAAAGGCAGTTGGCCACACCGCCCAGCGTTCATCTGGCTGCAAGACGCTGATAACGAATCTGTCCAAGTAAATGACAATACCCATCGCTCATATTGAGTGCTATTGTACAAACTAAAAATGTTGTAGCCATTAATATGCATTAAACTCTAATGGATCGCAATAAAAAATGCAAAACACATGAGTAATAAACGCACGTATAATGTATATATAAAAACACCACAAATAACATATATACGTATATGCATAACCACACAGGATAATTGGTATATATTTTTAAAACCTTATATTTGAATATATTCCACTATGAACAAATTGTATGGGTTTCTAGATGCGCAACCGCATCATTCAATTAGAGCCGCCTGACCTCGCATATGCATCCAAGACCTACTCTTTATCCCAGCAGTACGGAAATGTGTGCTATAACATCTTTACATTGGCAATTGCCTTCGTGAAGAATTGCACACTTTTAATTATTTATTTTTATTTGTTGAAGTATGTCTTTGTTAAAGAAAATTTTGGTTTTTTTACTATTTGGAAGGAAAAATAATATTTCCTATAGTCTTTACTGAGAAGCCGAAAGGTAAATATTTTAATAATATAAATAATTTTTGGATTGTGTAATTAAATCAAAATTAATTATAATTTCCAATTAATGCACGTTTGGGGATTATTTGATATACATTTTCCGCGACATTTAATTCAAATACACATCACGATTTAAGAACACCTATATAAATCCAGTAAATTCTATTTTAAATGTACCACTATAACCAACATCAAGTATTTTTTTTTGGTGTAACAATTTTGACACAGTAGATTTACTATCCCCTTGGGTGAATATACTGTGTTTATTTTAACTAAGCATATAGCGTAATTCATTAAGAAAACGTTGAAAGTACCAAATCGTCAAAATTGAGGAGAGTTTCCTTACAGTAAAAGCTCTACGTTAATACAAAATCTATGACATTTTATCCGTATAACCTATTTTTCAATTTCTATACTGTATATTGAATCATTGAAAAACATTGTCAAGCGTTGATGCTGCTATGGGATTGAACCGATCCTGTCCTTGCAAGGAACCCGACTGTTTTTGGTCATATGCTGATGGTTCGGAAAGTTCACCTTTTATCCTCGATTGGATCCCTCAAGTTGTGTTAGATTGTTTTTTTGAGATCCTAAGTTCGGTCCTATTAAAAATAACAAACATTTAAGCATTTTTTTATTATTTAAGAAATACAACATAGACAAATTATAGGAAGCTTGGAATTCCTGTCAAGCAATAACATGGAAAATTCGAGAAAACGAACAATTGGTTCTAACTTGAGGGCATTCTCAGATGAGATAAAAGTTTTATGATTGCACGTTAGTAAAACTGAACCAAATTGGAGACTGAAATTTGATAAATGGGTGATACACCATGCCAAAAAAGTTCTGATAAGTTTTAACGATTTTCCAAGGCCAAATGATGCAAGCTGTTACCGAAGCAACTAAGCTGTTAAATAAAGTTAATATACGCACTGTATTTAATTATATATATATATATGTTGATTATATAAATAATATATTATATATTTATATATATATATATATATATTGTTTCAATAAGAACACTAACTATGCATTTGTCTAAATAATTTTCTAAACCTTTAAAAATAAGTTATTGAGTTGTGTTGCCTTTATTACTAGACTTAAGGTTAAAAGAAAGTCAACCTACATAAAACGTACATATACACAACCCACTGTAATATATGTAACCATAATAAGAAACAGTTTTCTCCTTTATTGCAATACTGTTCGTAATGTGTGCTCCTTCATTTGAGTTTCTTCTTACATTTTATGTAAAAAGACATTACATGAACATTCCCCATAACTTAGGTCTTAAATTGTTTAGTCTGATTTAAAACTGTGATCCATTAATTGACCTTACCTTACCTACAATCCTCAGACAATCCTTCTACTACACAAAGAAAAAACTATACCAAATAAAAGTCTACTGTCACACAATAGCAATCAAGCCTGCTTATTAGAAAAATTCCCCCAACCAGTCGGAAGAACAACCTCTGTTCATAAATTACTTGGTCAACATCTCGCTCAGATCAATAGTTAATGCCAAAAATCATTGGTCAATATCATTTTAAACATTACTATTAGTTCTGGCATAACTTAAAATCCTAACAATTGGCTTAATTATATAATTTTTAATCTATTAATGAGTGTATTTTTACAATCTCAGCTGAGTATTACGAGGTAAAATTGTCTAGATTAACAACTCTGGCACTTTTATACCGATCACGTATCGTACGAAAAGTCCTAATGACTCAGGTCCTTGATTATTAGCTTTTTTCAACTCCAAATAAAACTCTGGACTCTTGCTATCAAATGTCGGAAGAACAATCACGAAACCGAAACAAAGTGCAAGCCGAACAGAGTACAAATAATTTACCAAAAACAGAAGTTTTGATTAGGAGTTCTTAATACAGATCACATATTATCTTTAACCAATCCTTAACCCGCGTACCGTTATTCCTCCTTTTGATTTTAATATATAAGTGGGAACTTAGAACCAGCCTAAAAGTGTTATAGGCTAATTGAAAAAAATATTTAGTAGAAACAGGATGAAAGGCTTGTCCCTTAGAAGTGATTTCATAAGCATCCAGAATACGTTGCCCAAGAGGGAAAAGCAAATAGGCCCTAATTTCTATTGACAACAACATCACTACACAAACCACAACTCACCCAGTACCCCATCCATCTCTTTCCTTCAATACCTGTATATAATGCAACTCAATGAATGTGCATAAGTCAAACTAATGTCTAGTATTGTATATGTGCAATACTAGTTTAAGCAAATCCTATGGACCTCTATTTACCAAAAAAAAAATTCACTGTCCTTTAAAAATGAGGTCTGGCAATTACTGAGCTAATAAGTATTTTGAATCTTAATGACAACTGTCTACACAGGTAAATAGTCATTCCCTTTATCGCTGCAGCCGTAAATGAAAGAATTAAATTAGATCTAGTATTTAGGCAACACAATTATGATAGGCACATGTATGAATATTTTTTAAGGAATAACTCAGACCAGCCAAGTATTATTTTATAATATTAGCTAACTGAACTTGGTTACTTGCATAAAGAGAGGAGTCCTTCAGATAGAAATAGTAAAAATGTTTTAAACAAACATATGTTTCTCTAATTAAAATAAATGTATAACTAGTCAAAATAAGGCTAATAATCTCAACTAAAGAGGTGCATTAAATCTAAAATGTGTTAACAACATGTTTCTACCGCATTTTGAAACTAAGAAAGGTACTGTCCAGAGCTGAAAGTTACGTTTTAACTGTAATAGCCTTGGGCACTTGTTTTAAAAAAGGTAGGAAGGTAGAAGAGAGACATTCGAAAACAACAACAAACCAATGTACTCTAAAAATAAATAATTTTGTACTAAATCATGGATTTAGAAAATAAAACAGTTATTTTACATAAACGTATACAGAGGTAATAAAGAATTGGATTCATCTAAATTATAGAATACAACATTTAACATTAAATATAATATTTTTGTAACAAAATGCCTACAATTGAAGCCATAATGGGTAAAAATGTGAAATGAAACCTTTATTAGACACTGGTACTACAAGATGTATTAAAAGTAAAAAATTTTACAACAACCTATTATCAAATAAAAATGTTAATATTGATGTTAAATTATTGGATGTTCGCTGCTAATAATACGGGAATACAATTTTAGGTTACTTATTTGCAAAGGAATAAATAATTTTGAAGATTTGTTACAAAACGAAAGTTATTGTGCTGCAGGAAATTTTTATTTTCGGAAAATTTTTATTCTATATAATACCGTTACCGTAGATCCCGAGTGATCGAGTATACGAGAATGTATGCTATACAAGAACAACCCCTACAACTAGTATATAAGTATATTGCTCTTAAGAGTGGAGATATTTTTGTTGGTAACTATCAAAATTGGGAAGACGTAAACCACTCCTGCTGCTGCAAAGAAATAGATTGCGGTATATCAGGGGTAAATTATCAGAGAGACAAGCCGCTCCCGATAACTAAAGATACACTACGGCGGCGGTTCCTAGTCTTTCATTGTGTTTCCAGAACTCTGTATAATTCACAGATGTATTTTTATGTGCTTAATTTGAATTGTTAGTCTGAATTGTAAACAGCAGGTTAATCAGTAAAAGTGGCAGGAGGTCGCGGTCAATTTAAACAGTGTGAAATAATTTGTTAACTATTATTTGAATCCTTAAATATTGTTATTCACCTAAAGAGAAATACGCGTTCGCCAAAAAAAGACTGCATAACGTATTAGGAGTTTATGTTTGGTATCAGACATAAATATTATATTAGCTAATATCGCTAGACGTTGCAAAACAATAGAAAATTACGATTTTTCAAATAAGGTTTAACATTTTTTATTCTGTGTCATATGGCTTAGTTAAAATAAACACAGAGTTTGAGTGTAGAACAACTTACCTCGAAGTTGAAATGGATATATAGTAGTAAAACATTGTTTACACATAGAAATTAATAATCAATCATATTTGTAATTTAATTAGAAAAATGCATGAAACAAAGGAATTTGTGTACGTCCAATTAGTAAAGTTACGATATTTATTAGGCTAAAAATCGTTTAAAACAATGATTAAAACTAATTACTAACAAGATTATTGCATAACTGACATCAAGTGAATGATTTACGATTATATTTGATAAACCGTAACAAATAAAGTACCTAAATAGGAACGTGTGAAAACTGCTTAACAAGCTGTAAATCAAAAACATGAAGGTAACGATTTTTGTATTCCCTTTTAAATCAGTGGTTCGAAAGTGGCGAGTCGAGTTAAATAACTGGATATCAAGTTATAAGTGAGTACAACTGGAGAACAGGTGACGAGTGAAACCCGATATCAACAATTGAATCAGTAAAAAATGATGACGTAATTCGCATAAAGCTAACTGAATGAATCGATTGTTTTGTAATGCCTGAGTGAATAAATGTTTTTCACTTCGATTGTTCCTACCACTAACCATTATTCCCAATCCTACCACCTGCATATGTAATGCTGCACCTTTGTCATACACTTGTTTTGTTCACCTTTAGGGAATTACAGTAAATAAATTTACTGTAGTTTCGTTTCCCTGGATATAAAACTTTTTTTTAATTGAAATGAAAAAAGTTAAAAGAAGATCAGTTATGTTAAAGTACTATTAGATAGCTCAATAGTTTATTTTCCTTATGGTAATTCTGCTTATACCTCACACATCTGAAACCTTCTTAAATGGTGCAAACACCTGACTGTACTCGTATTATGAAGAAGTAGAGTATAAAAGATTCTACTACCACGGTTGAATACACAATAGACTTCGGGTCAGTGTATGAGACTTCACTCTCAACCGACAGCGGATATTATGGGTCGGAGACTAACTGTCAGTCAGTTTATTATTTTAAATTTCCACATAGAGGTAGTAGAAACGAAATTTTCATAACCACATATTACTCCTCCAATAAATTATTAATTTACCCACTCCAGGGTGGTACACAACAAATATAATTCTTTCTTCATCTCCAGCTTGTTCGAGAGCATCTGCTAAACGCTCAGCCAATCGAAACATGCAGTGGCCCAGTTGAAATATATGCTATGTTTTGAAGTGCGCAACGTAACTTTTTACAGCCAATAAATGTATTTTAACATTTACTTTTACAGCTTTTGTACCCAAGTTATATTTATCGAATTAATAGTCGTCTCCAAAAACCATGCAAATACATAAGTACATCATTATTTAGTGAGAAACATATATTGATTCTTATACAAGCAAAAATATCATCTCTGTTTAAAGCAACCTGCTTCTTGTCAAATGCATACACTTTATATGGTAATGAGTTCTTAACTAAGTTTAAATACATTTCAAGACTAAATCTTTTTAAAAATGAAATTTATTCTTTGCAAAGTTTAAAATCGAGAAAATATTTGAATTTAACATAGTTTCAAAGATGAATTGAAAAATTAATGACATTCATTGCTCTGAGAGATGATAACCGGAGAGAGAGAGAGAGAGGAGAGAGTAGAGAGAGAGAGAGAGAGATGAGAAGAGAGAGAGAGAGAGATAGAGAGAGAGATTTTCCTAGAGTTACTGTCCTATATGTCAAGTTGTTGATCCTTTTGGAAATAATTTATTCTACTCGCTATTACAATCTATCTGTGTATTGTTAATTCTGTCGTGAGTTTTAGAAGATCATTTACTAAATTCCTTTAAATGTTTAGGTGATGCGGCTGAAATTTCTTGGAAAGCCGAGCACTTGATTGATATGCGGAGTTTAAAGTCTATTTATTACTTGAGTGATATCACTCTTCCAAGTTCATAGTAAATCACGTTGTTTTAGCGGCAGTGATGTTCAACCGCTCTTAATCAAGTTTTATACGTTCAGAAGAACTAACATTTATCAGTCACTGTAAATTCACTTCATTTAAATTTTCTAAGTACATATTAGAAGTTGATAAGTTGAAGAACTGTTGATATTTAATTTTATAGATGTAGCAATTTGAGTTACATGACAGCTGACACCGGGTCATGGTAGGACTTTTGTCCATCAATGAATTCAACGGTTCCAATAGATTTTAGATCGATCCTAAGGCATTAGAGTATACGTTTCATTATTTATGCAACTCATGAGGTTTATTTTACAAAGTTTACAACGCCGCTATTTCGACACTCTAAATTTAGTATTATTTTATATGACAGTATTTTTTTTATTTTCACCGTTTAACTTAAGGTGTTTACAATATGTGTACGCGATTTATTGCTATATTCTAACGACTATTTTCGCAAAACACATACAGACAGACATAGAACGAGCCATTTCAGACAAATTTTCTATTACATTATTTTTTCTTTTTTTATACGCTGAACTAATATATAAAATATTTTTTTACTTATTATAGGGCGCACTGTATAGTATACATTAGATTTGTGACAGAATATTGATAACTTATCAGGTACACGAGCTATTTACAGAGGCAAGACTAATTCATTTATTGACAATATAGTCAGGGAGATGAGAGTCCAATTTGCATTTTAAAAGTACTTCAACCTAGTTTCTCGTTATATCGATAAATGAATATTCTCTATTAAAGTAAATTATCATCTTAACTTTAACATTAAGCTAACTTTAATGGAGATTGATGCTTGAGGGTATCAAACATTTGAAACATATCAAATAGTAACATTTCAAAGGTATTTTCCTTTGATTTTTACATAATTATAACAAAGATTCTAGCACCTAATTATTTTATAGGTTTTGGAAAACGATATAAATGGATTAAGGATCAGCATTTCCACCATATAGTCCGGTTTCTAATTAAATCACAAAAGAGGAAGAAATATTAGGTAGAATGGTTTTAATACAAAATAATTAATGAAATTATACTTACTTATTGTATAAATCTCAATATATTCCAATTAACGGAATATTTTTACTCATTCAAAACAAATAATACTTAGTACAAAATACAATAGCTTTTGTTAAATAATTAGTATTATCAATACAACCAAATTTAAAACGGTATACATTATAGCTATTTCGAAGCATATAAGCTAAGCAAGATATTATTGAACAACAACAGTGGCAGTGATGGTAGCAAGTGGCAACCTCACTTAATTAGCAAAACTGTCAATTTATCGTGTAGCCTAAATAAATAGAGTAAAATTTTTGCATGAATCAATATTTCTAAATAAAAAAAATTAATGCGTTCTTTGATGATGTCCAACCTGTGGAATTTTGGCTAAGCGTCATTGAAGCCTGTCAATCAGTAGTATGACACAGTTTCTATTTTGTGTGCAGAGGGAATGTTTAATTTGTTTTCTGTTTGTTAGTCCTCCTGTCCATCTGTTTGCAGGAAAAATCCAAAAATGAATTGATCAATGAACTTTAAACTTATTTATGCCCCTCAAAAGTTTTTATGCGATACATTGCGGTTGCGTACTAATACATGTTATATATTTAGTGATGATAATAAAAACTGAATTTCAATTGCTCGTATAATAATCTATAGAAAAAAAATTATATCTAATGACGACGAGGAGTAATCCTTTTACGTTTGAATTGAACTATTTTATTGTAATTTATTGATTACTAAAAACAGTGAAATACTGATTATATGTTAAACAAATAGTTAAGTGAAAGGAATATTTAAATAAATCTAATAATGAATGCCACTTTCCTACAGTTATAATTCAGATAAATGATAGTATATGTAAAACTACCTAATAATTATTACTGATTAGGATATGCCTGATTGATGATGGATGATGAATTATGAATATACACATGTACTCCTCCTAATTCCGTATCATTGAATAATCGAATTTATTCGAATGTATACACACAACAGTATTAATACATTTAAACCACGCTAGATTATACAAACATAAATATTGTTTAATCTGCTTTAATCTGATAAGAAGAACAAATTTAATATTAAATGTAAATACTGATGAATCAATGCACAACGAAGACGGTTTAGAGGTAGTAGTTTAATCTATAACGAGATCTCTGCCACAACAAGGGCTATCTGCAATACATTTACCGGCGATATATTGAGTTTGGCTGCCCAATAAGTCTTTATTTTCCTTCCTCTAGTTTATTTGCTGAAGGTTTTCTAACTTAGGATAATGGCAATGCGTGAGAATATAGGTCAAAATTTCCATTACCTAGAAATATAATTTGGTATTTCTAATATTTGGCTCGTTAATACAATCATACACATATTTGTATATTTGTTAGGATTATGAATGTGTAAATGATGTACGTAATATTTATAAATCTATGTAATTAGGTTTAATTGTATTCAAATGAACTGAAGTTAATTAAGTTAGTTAGTTGAACTAATTAACTGTTTGTTACTATATGAATTCCTAATATATGGAAGTTTTTGATACCTATATCTATCTATAGATACCTATAAAATCCAAATACCACTGACTGATCCACTCAACCTCACTGATCCAAGAACCCTGATGAGCTTACTGTTCAGAGGGCAAAAAGTACAACATTCAAATAGAGCGTATTCAACTAACGTTTTATTTGATAGCATTCAGTGATCTACGTCAACATAAATAGCATTCTTATTAACATATTTTCTAAAATTTCCCAAGGATTCCTATTTATTCTAGTAGATTTTAAAGTTGCATGGTAAAAAATAGCCACACCAAATATTATCCAACTAACGTTTATTTTGGCTACTTTTAGAAATGTTTTACAACACTAATATTGCCTTTCCTAAGTATATTTCTTTAACTTTTTTACTGTAGTATAACACTGTTTATTTTGAGTTAGTTTTTTACAGTTCAAAACTCGAAGAAATAACTATAAAAGTACTGTGGGTAGTGCTCAAAGTGACTAAATTGAGTCCGAAAATTCATTTGCAACTATCCATGTTTAAACCACTTCAAAGACGAATTTTCGGAAAACACAGCCTTATTGCACATCTAACATCATAAGTACGACCACCATGCCAAATTTCAGGATTCTGGGTCTTGTCGTTGTTGAGAAAGAGCAATGGAGTGAGTGAGTGAATGAGTGAGTGAGTGGATCAGTCAGTGGTATTTGGATTTTATAGGTATCTACTAGCCAGAATACCCGTGCTTCGCTACGGGAAAATTATTGATGAATCTTACTGCAGGATTTCAGGAGTTCTATAAATGCAAAATAATTAAATAAGTTTTTCATATTATTAACCCGCCGTTTTTCTCATTACTTTTGGTTTTCAATGTTTTCAACTCCTCCTTTTTAAATTTTCTTGTACTGATTTTATCTAACTCAATATTTTAACAGTCACTGGATTATATCACAACAGTTATTAAATCATAAGCTGGATTGCTTTACGGAACTTACAATACTTCTTTCTAGACAACATTCTTTGTGTTTCCACGAGGCTGAAGGATAGTTAAACTATCAGCAGAGCTAACTCGTGAGCAAGCGACATATAACTGGCCATGAGAGAAGCAGTCTTCCCTTAGATCAACACTGGCCATTTTTAAGGACTACCCTTGCGATTTATTTATCGTAATAGCAAATCAGAGTTTGACAGGGAACTGTAGTCTTTTAAACTGAAAATTGTAATCCCGATGGAATTAAGGGAATGCGTGGGATAAAAACCTCTTCCCCTTGGCCACATCCAGTGTATATTACTTTTGTATAAAACCAGTATATAGTTTTCGATTAGTATAATGTCCAAGTATACTGAAATCCAGCAGTAAGATTTATCGATAATTTTCCCGTAGCGAAGCACGGGTATTCTACTAGTACTGTATATATTATCGAATGAATCTAATAAAATGTCATAAGGCTTGGTTTGATAAACTTTATTTTTTAAATATCTCCAAAAGAACTAATCTAAAGGTGACAGGTCTGATGATCTTGCCATTGTTCTTTGTTGGTGAAATAGTTAAATTGCCACTTATTTTTGAATTAAATTTGTTTGTTATTTTTTATAAACACTAATCAGTGAAACCATTGGTTAGTAGAGTGAAACGCCGCCTACCGCATCAGAATACGACGATCCAGTCAGAGATGGCAGTGCATAATGTACTTCACAATGTGTACCTAAAACAACCCGCCATTTCTGATTGGATAAACCTTTTGAGATGCGGTTTGCGGCATTCAACTCTACTAAGTGAGCTCTTTCAAATGAGGTCACTCTACTCATGTTTTAATTTAAGATTTCCATGTTTTTTCTCTGTGGGCCGTCCCCCCCATTGTTGGCATGTCACGGTAATAGCAAGGAAAAATAGTTTATATAGCCATATGACACTGTGCAAAGTTTATAGATGTTATCTGCTATGGTTTGTAAAATATTCAAAATAAACGACTTAAAAATGTTCGATAGTACTTTTGTGTATGAACCATGAATTAGGGAAAGATAAGTGACATAACCTTCACCTCTAAATGTCTGAACTGGCATCCAGCAGGATCGGATCCGTGGTTGTGTGTGTACGGTAGGCCTACCATCTATGTTTAGTGTAAATTATTTATCGTCTGTATGTCATATTACTTGAATACATGGGTTTTAAAATATTTAACTTCTACGTGTTTTTGATTTACGTTGACTTTCTCTTTTATACAACCTCACGATGTGATTCCACTCTCATGCATGTCGAAATAATTAAAAAAAAAAAAAATTTTGGGTCGGTTAGCAAGGTAAAGTAACCTATATTTGTTTTAAAATCATAAAGTATTTTATTTCGATGGTGACGAAATAAAACTATCCTTCAGGAATCCTTACAGGATTTGCTATAGATTATATCTACTGGGAATATCGCAATTAAACGTTCTTATATATTTTAATTAAAATGGACGATTTACAAATTACAAATGTTTAATTTAATTTAAAAATTGAACATATTAGTGGTAAAACCGTAACTGTATATTGGTGGGCCGACTAATTTAAATGCTTTAAGTAAAAGAATCTGGAGTTCACATGCGTAACAGGAACCTACGAACGGAAGACGTATCTACCAACTGTTAATTGTCGGAACCAGAAAGTTCACTAATGTATTAGTCTTGACGTAAATTTAGTTCTCGTCAGACTATGTAGCCATAACGACTCTTAAATGTAATTTCCTTTTGGCAATTACTATTTGAACGTTTTGAACGCTGATGTATAGAGCCTGAAAGAGGAGATAATGCAGCTGAAGGCGAGGGTGAGGGAGTGTCAAGAGTCGGTTGCACTTTTACTCTTCTGTTAATGGAGGTCGACCTGCACAATTATACATCCCCTACGTTCTAAACGCATAAAGACCAACTACCACCACCATCAGACTACCCCACTACTACTACCACTATTACTACTAGCGCCATTATCAGAGACTATCACCAATCAACCAAAGGCGGACTCAGATTTTCAGCACTTCATATATCTTGAAACACATTATAATGGTTTAAGACATACACACCAGGGTTAACCCGATTATAAGTTGTGTTATTATGCGAGGTAATATGCAATAGGAAAAACAATTATTATAAGCGCACAAAAATAATTTTAAGGAATATATGAGAGATTTCCGAAATACAATAGAGAACACATTAGGTAAACACCACTCAAAGCGTAATAGATCGGCTGTACATCTATAAAACAACCAGTGTGTAGTTGTGATATAAGTGACATAGCCCTCGATAACTTACCTCGGATTTAGAGTTAATGTTTTATCAGTTCGTATGTCAATGTAGCAGAATATATTCTTCTCCTAACAGGAGGCCCGTCCTGCCGAGATTATGTGCAGTTTTATCTGTAAAAGCATTTCTCGTTATCGTTTTGCTGTTCCGGGACATTTTCAATGCTATTTTGTGTTATCTGAATTCTGTAAAAATTGTCGAACCTTGATTAGACCTAGTAGCCGAGAATGAGGATTTAATATCAATTCTCAATCCGTTAGTGAGAGCAGGTTTTTATCATATCTCGGGAAATTAGCTGATCTCAAAAGAATGGAAATAGTTTTCAGGATCGCTTACTAAATGTAAAGCTAACGCTCGATACGTGGTTGGACGAAACTAAGTTCCTTGGTGACAGACTTTTTGGTGGAAGTACAACATGGCTGCATCCTGACACTTCTGATAACTACTTTAATTTCAGTAGGTAATGTTACTGTGATGTTATCGCAATTACAATTTACTGATCGAGTAAAATAGTAGGGACGATACGTCTTTCATGCTATTCTTATGCCTGAGTCCTGTTATTTTCACTATGTAAGCTGGTGAAAATGAGTTTATGTTGGGGCACCCTGTAACTCAGATTCATCCCAACTACCTTCAATCAATCATACATGAATACTTAAAACATTTTAATTATAGCCCACGAAAGGTAAAAAGTTGGGCGGCGCAGATATGGATTGCAGTTAAACGCAGAGAGGAGTATAACTTTTTGCATAAATGACTTTTTAAGGAAATAATGAATAAGATTATCTCTTTGTTGCTTTAAGAGAGATATATCTGTATAATAATTATTTATTAAAGATTATCAGGGAATTACACAGTTGACATATATAAGAAACGAGTTAAATAACCGATGAGTAAATAAACGCCAATAGATATTTAGTAGTGTTTGAAAAATATAAATGTTCTTTCATTAAATAAAGGAAACTTATTATCCCTTGGTATAATGGTTGACAAAATGAATGTTATATTTTGTTACACAGGGGAATAATGAGAAAGTCATAGACGCTAGAAGTAATGAATTTGTGCATGTAGACTAAAATGTAGAATTGAGAACGTACTTCATTTTACAGCTTTTATGGCGTGAAAATATTGTATTGGCAATTAATAGGAAAAAATATTGTGCTGGAGGTATCAATGATTTCTCTATAGAAATTTTTAATTTTGTGAAATCTATACCTCGGGAATTAGTGGCCTATTTAATTAATATTTGTATACTATTGCTGATTCTCTTGATGCTCTTTAATGACACTACCAATTAGAAAAACAATATCGTTGCTTTAAAGTGTGGGGCGCCATGTGTTAAACATTTGATGTCAATATCAATATTTCCAACTACTACATATGGCTTAAGGTTGGATTGGAATTTAACCCTTTCCTGATGAACCCCCACGACTGTTGCAAACATACATCTACCTTTTTTTTACTTTATGGTCAAATAAGGTTAGTCTTGAGTTTATAGATTCTTCAAAATCTCTAAGCCCGCTAGGAGCGTCCGAGTTGGCCACACACTTTTTACAGCAAAAATGGATGTGCCACTTCAAATTTGAGTAGCCCAGTGTATGTCTAGGAGCAGTACATCACTAACAGCAAACTTGGAGATATTGGAGTATAAAGGAACGGTATTGCTTGTTAGAGGATAATTGTTGGTATTGTTGGGATTCCATGCTAAAGGCTTATCCAGGTATAAACATGAGGTAATAATTTAATTCCCCTGACTATAGAACGCTGGATCAGAGCTAACCCTCTCTTCTTAAAGGGAAATTTACTTCGATAGTGCCTCTTTATACCTCCTACAATTATCTAGGAAGTAGGCGGCCCCTACCTGGAACCCACTCATCCTGAATATTCTGTCACATCGGAAGCAGAGGAAATATCCTTTAGAACCAAGTTCAATAATGAGTTGCTTAATACAATCGTCTTACTCACACAAAAATGACATGTACTACGTGATAGTTCCTCATTATTTCTATATAAACTCTCTTTTTTATCCATATATTTATATAATCACTCTACTTTGGCTTATACCCACAGTGTTAAGAATTATGTTGTGTATAGAGTCGCACAAGGCCATGAAAGTTAATCATACGTCTACTACGTTGTAACCTATAATTTTTCTTTCTGCCAAATAACACACCTTATTTCCGAAGTTGTCATCCATATGTTTCCACAACACATATATCCATGTATCAGCAGATCAAAAATTGCGGCATATTGCCGCGTCCCGCTAGGGCTCATGGAAATTTGATTCAACGTATGCGAGGGATGTGAATGTATAGTAATGATCATTTTTTAATTCATAAACACACATATATTATTGTTACATTATTTTTTTCTTTTTTTTTTTGTAGAATATATTTAAATTATTTTTAATATGTTAGCTAAAAACAGAAGGAGATCTACTGTTTTTTTTAGTTTTTTCTATTATCTCATAATATAATTGTAATAAATAGCATAATTAACAAATAAATATTTTAATAAAAGTGTAATAAGTGAGGTTCAATTTAATAAAGGGCTAAGAGCCCATAACATAATTTTATGTTAAAGAATGTGCAAATAATAAAATTATAATAATGGATCAACCACAATTTTTAATTTAATTCAAATATATTGAGTGTGTGCTATTGCTAAGAACCAAACATTGTACGCATATAATTTTGATGCCTTGACTCATTATTAAATTGAACATAGATAATTCTTAGACTAGCCTTGAACTTTTTAACAATTATCAATATCCAGATTTTGTAATTTAAAACTCAGTTTTAGTTTATTATTATCAATATATTTAGTACGTGTTCTTATCAAGAAAATACTTTCCATTCCGGATTAAGTGACTGCTCTCCTCCTAACAGGGCAGTTCGCCCTCATCTAAACAACAACATACGCCGGATCGATTCCCACCACTTTCCACTTGAATATCCCATCGTTGCTTTGCATGCTCGTTGAGTCTAATTCCTCTCGGACAACTACCATTAGCCTGTGTAATAATGTGTTGAAAATTAAATTTTTTATCAAGATAACACATTTAAAAGCTAAACTTTTTATATATGAATTTTTTATTCTATGAAACACATCTTTTGGCAAAAGACAAAACCCACTATAGCACTGTTCCAAATCCTCAGTTAATAAGAAGACAAATTTCTTAATCCTTTTAAAATAAACTCTTAGAGTACATGACGTAGCGTTTACGTCAGAAATGTAAGAGCTCTTTGTAAATAAATTTTGAATATATTGAGTGCATAAAAGAGCAATACAAATAAATAAAAATTTTAAAATTGAAAGAGAGAACATTGCTCTACCAACGTGGTATCGGATCTGCGTAGGTTCTTGTTTCCAAAGAGCTGTCAAGGGAAAAAGTGTAACAAGAGACTAAGGCGTGTGAAAAAAAATTTAAAGAAGCTGAATATAAATTAGATGAAAAATAGGAAGTAGAAGATATAAACCACCAATGACACTAAATGTTAGAAGCATTGAAGTATATTAATAGTTGTGTGGAAACTGTGTACAAAAATACAAAACAAAGAAATGTTTGAAAATTGAAAATTATGAAAGTTGGAAAATCCGTATGAAGTATCCAAATTTGATAACGGATGGAGGTGGGAACAAGCTTTTCGGACACCACTTTCCAATACCACGGAAATCCATAAAACAGGATATTTCATAACAATGGTCCCACCAACGAAATTCTAGACTTCTCTTGCGTGCATCAATGTAGTTGCCTCACAATGATACGCCCATAATATGGAAATATAACCTTATCAAATGAAAGATGCTACTAGGTCACCAGAACTCTCGAGGCATCCTGGAAATAAACAGAATCAATGTGATCACGTGGTTATTTCTTACTGATCTCTTGGTACTGCTGAGATATATTGTGTACTAATGCTGCTGTAGTTTTACGTCTATTATAAATCAACAATGCACGGTATTGCTTTCTGTTTACACACATTTTTTATATTTATTAAACACCACCAATTTCTTAAAACAATTGCAATTAACGTAATTAAAAAATTGAAAAATTGAAAAATATTACCTACATATATATAAATCTGGATTGTGAGGATAAGACTAAGGTAATAATACTTCATCATGTTACTTACTGTAAATATGCATTCACACCACCACCTTTGTAGACAACAATCTATTATATTTTAGAAAATTCCATATAGTCATAGAGTTTCCGTTAGACTTTCTTCTTTAGCAATTAAAAAGAAAACACTGATAAAATCACGTCATTTACGTCAGTAATAACACCAAATGACCCATCAATTTAGTAATTAAATTTTAGTAATGAGTATTTTTATCACCATTAAAATTAATCACTTTTATATAAAACCTTCTGAATATTTCAACTAACTTTACAAGTTATTATATTATGATTACTATTATCATTTATCATTTCTGATATTCTGAAGATAACAATTTATTGCTATATTCGTGATGTAAAATTTACCTATTACTAGACGTATGTCCCTGAAAATATCAAACTCTGAGAGTATGATATTACCATCATAAATATCTAGGTCTGGCTTTATGTGCAGCATAACTCGACATTAATTTGTGTTCTTCCTCTGAGGTGCTTCAGCGTCATTCAGGAACTTCCTATATTCAGGATCAAACTTTCATTTACGTAGATTACAAGTGCTTTGCCCACAATGAAACTCAAGTCTCTGGAATTTAGATTCCTTTTCTTCAGTCTCAGAATAATGAAATCCTACATCAAAACCATACAATAAATTCTAGTTGATTTCTTCTCACTAAATTCACTGGTATACCTAAAAAATTATTTTTATTATTTTTTATTAAAGATGAGTATAATTGAAGAATTGAAAAGTTAATTTAATTTTTACCTTAATTTATGGAATTATATGGAATTTATGTGAAACAAATTCCATTTTTATCTGTTCTTGACCTAAAAGGTTTCAATAAATTCCTCATTCCTTATCTGAGTTGATAAATTTTACAATAGCTTTCAACTTTTGAAACAATTTTTTATCCAAATAAAAGTTTCTTTAGCTGCATTATATTATTTTCATATAAGCTTCTTTTTACATATTCACTCACCTAAAATTCAATTTCAAATTAACAAAAAAAGTCCCCGTAATTTAAAAAAATAAATTTTGTACTGCAACTGCTTAATATAGTATTTTTTCTTTTAGAAATTAATGACACCATGATTTAGAGTTAGTTATATATATATATATATATATATATATATATATATATATATATATATATATATATGTGTGTGTGTGTGTGTGTGTGTGTGTTTCAGCCTCTCAAAGGTACTTGATATTGAATTGATCTCATATGCCTCATTGTCATTCACATTTGATGTTATGTATACTCGCAATCATAAATTCGTACATATGTATCTTAATTAATAAAAATCTTTAAAATAACACCTCTTTGCAAGCATAATATTTTAGATAATTTTATATGGAATATTTTTGATAGTTGTAGAACTTTATATAAGCATGCTATACATTTTTTTCCAATAAATCTTATATTCGATATATTCCATCCTGCAGGAAGAACACTGTACAACAAATGTACTCACAGTACGAAACAAGATAAGCTTTCAAATGACTGTCAAAGCTTTCAATGCTTCTTCCTTTCAATATCCTGAATAAAACAGGAAATGCAGTCACAATAGCCCATTTCTCGCAATAAGTGATTTATAAATATTGCTTTATCAAAATGAATTCTCAAATACCTGACACCTTTTAAAGTGTAAATACTTAATTAAACCATACTTATATATTTTTACCAAAATTGTCATTTCTTTCTGTGTATTATGAAATTGATTTGCTTTTCAAACTAAGGTTGTAAGTATATTGGAGAAACAGATTAAGAATTGTACATGTCAACATTTGCTTGGAAAAACACAGGCCAACAGGCATGATCCCCACAATTTGTACTAAACATCTTCTTCAAGTGTGTATAAGGCCACATAATCGCATGGACCTGTTCCAAAGAACAGCATGTTTTATAATCAAAGTCAAGGTCATACCTCAGAACCTTAGAACATACCTGAAAATATAGAGAATATGCCTGATACACATAAAATTTAAGTGTCTTTTATTACAATCTTAGTTTAAATATCTTAGTAGATAGGGCCCTTCTGGAGATCCCATATCCCCGAACGTTTTATACAAAAGATTTTAACAAGATTAGAATTTACAGAATGTGAAATAAGTAGTCTTTTTTTATAGCTGGCATAACTGGAAGAATTTATTTAGTTGCAAACAATGAAAAATGCTTCTATTAAGTTCGCGAGTTCCTTGTACAAGTAGAATAAATCATGGAAATTTGTTGTTTTCAAACAAAATATTGTTTTTTATATTATTATTGTAGCGTGTAATTGAGCCCAGCTTTAAATTAAATTTTGTGTCCTTAAGTTTTCACATTGTTTGGCACAGCAGATTGCCATTATACAATAATCGGCAAGGTTAATCTTGGACTAATGTACAGGCAACTTGTGGCTGCTGTAATAAACATTTTACTATACCCTTTTATTCTATGACGTAGCTCGGGCATGCTTGAAACTGTCATATAGTGCCTGAAATCTGAACAATGCCTTCCTTATCTCCTTCATACAATATAACAACGTTCCTGAATGTTACCCCTCCTTGTGAAACGTACAATCCTGTAATGCATTTTTGAATTTTGGACAAAAATTCTAAACAAATTTAGTATGTAAAATAATTTTAGTAATCGGTTGGCTGTCCTGAATATGTAACTTTTGTAATATAAAAAGCTTATTTGTTTATGGTATGTCACTCAATTGTATGGAAGAACGTGTCTGATGTTTTCATATATATGGAACAAAACTAATTTTATGGTTAATATAGACTTATTTTAAGATTAGTTTAAAAAATATATATCCAAAATTTTTGTCTAACAACGCAGCTGTCAATATATATGTAACTGTTTCGTTGTAGCTAGTATAATAGGGATACTTTTTTAAATAAATACATTAGAACATTATTACATAAATTATTTGTAGTTTAGTTAAAATGAAGATAAATCGAAATGTGTTTGGGATAAGAAAATTTCACCACCATTGATTATATATTTGACAAGCCAAAATGAAGGTTGAAAATATCAAATAAAAATGCTATTTATTTAGCGAATGTGGGTTGGAATATTTTTCAGTGTTGTTTTTTAGTGTAAATTTTCGAGTACTTACGTAAATTTGTCAATGAGACGGTTTTCTGTTTGAAGCCGCCTATTACTGCAATCCTCTGTAACAATAAGATTTACTGTGAGGAACATTTAACAAAATACAGATTGCAATACCAACAGTTACGTTGTTTTTATAACGTACACTTTCTTTTTGTTGTATTAAAATTGTTATCGGTTCAGATGTGCGTTAATATAAAAGAAGCAAATGTCTTTTGATTATGAAACATTTATTATACTTATTGTGAATCTTCTATCATTTTTTATTGAGTATTATTAAATAAATAATATGTTAATTTTGATATGTTTTAATAATGTTGATTACATACCCACATAAGTTATGGGTATGTATAATTTACGTCCGTGTTAACAATTGACAATCGTAAGAAAATGTAAAATATTTACATCTTTTCGATATTAATGTTAAAGTTGTTATTGATGAAGGATTTTTTTGGGAGCTAATGTGTTTCTGTACCAATATATAATTTTGCGTCTCTAAAGTTAGATTTTTGCATAATTTCGTAGTTAAATAGGATAACCAAATACCTTTGATATAAGTACATTACAGGAAAATTTATATGAAATTAATTGATCTCCTCAACAATCCAAAGGAATTGTCCCTAAGTTTTCTAGAATTCATTTCCCAATAGATATAACTTCCACCACCGTTAATGAGTAATAAAGTCAAGAAACAAATTAAGGATTTCCTCTTCCTGTTTACTATAAATTTATATGCAATTATACTTTTAGCTATCTGAAGTTAAGAGATAAAACCCAATTATACTACTATCAATATCTGTCAAAATGAGCAGATAGTTGAAATATTTTAAAGCTTTTAAAAATACATCATCTCCTATGATTTTTTAAAGATTATAAGAGTCAATAATAAAATTTCCCTAAATTTAATTACAAACCTTTTTAACGTCTAACATAACATTGTATCGAGAAATAATTTGGAAATTTTTGGAAACTTGTAGCATTAACGTGCACTATACTTGAAATTTCCTAATCTTAGATATATGAGATAGATTTATAAAGCACATGTCTTGTTTATTTCCTTACTATTATTTATTCGTAACCAAAAAACTATATGTATAAAAGAAATTAAATAATGTAGATTCCCTACTTATTCCTTTAAATTGCAGCATCTGGCAACTTGAAGCTGTCCCAAACTTCAACCTCTATACCTCCTAGAGTCATGTTCGTCCTAAAGAAATTCCAAAGAAAAGGCGGCGACGAAGAAGGTAAAAACAGTCCCCTCTTTACATCGTTTGTACATCAGAGTCATCCCAATACGATGTGTTGTGATACAATGTCTAAGTACCTTGGAGCACCGGAGTATTCTAAACGGTAATGGTTGTATACCATAGCAAACGGTAAAAGTGTAGTATATTACAGTCATTACCGAAGGCAAAACTGCTAGTTCACCAGCTCCAAAATTGATTTTTAAGGCTACCGGCCAAAATCGGTTTGATACAAACTGTGACAGTTTCAGTTTGCAATGCTATTGAAGGCGGTTACAAATCATCTTGGCCTAATTAAATTTCATTCTAAGTTTCCTTTGGAACCAGTAACTGAAGTAAAAACTAGTTTGACTGACATAGTGTTGATTTTACCTTTACTATATACCTGTCATACGCAACCTAGTAATTCAATCGTTGAACTTTTGACGACCAATGTCCCCAAGAATCTTAAGCATATGACGGCTAATGATATAACAATTGAATATCAGATTATTTATTTACATTTCCCGTGCTGTTGGTAATATACACTAAAAAAACTTTTAGAAGGTGCTCAAGTGATGATATTTCATCCGCCTTTTATTCCAAAAGGCTTAACTCGAAAATAGCATTGATAATAACTAGTGGGAATATTGTAATGCAATAATTGGAATTAATAATATGGAAGGTTTGTTTAGTTTCTCCAAGGGTATCTACCAGGTAGAGTTTTCAGATTTACCTTATCGAGAAAGCATTCATATATTTATAATCGTATTAACCCCCCTTAGGAATTGGATCAATACAATTTTGCAACTCCAAAAGATAGCGTACATTAATAATAGAAGTTAAATTGTTTATGGCAATCTAAATCGTAATGAGCTCTACAAAGAACGCTTATTGTTACAGAGATGCAGTAAGGGTGGCTGTCAACACACAAACCATCATTGTAATATTGTAGCGAAAAAATTCTACAAATTTAACACCAGTTTTTTTTTTTTATTAAAAAAAAAAAAAAAAAAAAAAAAATTATGGTGAGTTTATTTTTTTAAAATTTCTTTTTTTATTTTTTGTTCTAACCTAACTCACCGTCAAAATACCAACTCACAATCCAAATAAATCAGCAGAATGTTTTATTGATATTTTCACCTTAAAATACACTTTGAATACTAATCAATGAACAGAAGAAATAGTCATAATTCCAAAAATTTTAATATCCTTTGTTACTGGAGGCTCCCGAAACGTTTTGAACTGCTTATAATATTTTTAGTTTATCCCTGTGTGTATAAAAATTCGGTTGAGCATTAAGAACAGGACGTTTTTATGAAAAAAATTTGCCCGCTTTTGAATCCACCATTCATCTGGGCTTTAATGTATAAACGTTTTTCAGGTTAAAAGATTTTCTTCAAATGTTACCCGAATAAAGATTATTTTAAAATAGCACCAATGGCAGGAAAATGTTATTAAACAAGTGATACAAGATATGGGCTTAATGCAATGCCTTTAATCTGAGCACTGTTCTGTTATCGTTTGTTTTTTCAGTGATTCCTACATGAAATGGCTAAAGGAATTGGGAGCTAAATTTTAAGGAAAAAGTAACGGACTAAATTTGAATTTAAAACTCCCTCCCTCAAGAAATAAGTCCGATGTAAACAATGATTACATTCTCATTAGACAATCCGAATTTCTGGCTTTTAGCACGATTATAGACTACAAAAACGTTTTTCATTCTGCACAGGTAAGGACAACTGTGTCAGTTCAAACTTAGCGAAGCGCTGAGTCGAAATCCCTTTCGTAGGTAGAGAGAAAGTTCAAATTAGCTGACTAGAGGTAGTGGTCTATTTTATGGCTTTGCAGCACCGACTGTGTTGGCAAGGGTCTTAAACCGGAAAAATAAAACGAAATATTTCCAGTATCAAATCCCTTTGTGTTTTTTTAGACATAGGCAACCGTTTGAAACATCCGCACCAAAGACCATACGTTTTTAATGTCCAACCGGTGATTATATGTCAAAATGAAAACAGTAAAAGTTATTTCCATTCTCTTAAGATGGAGTGTCCTAGTGGGCCTATCCAGTATTGTTGTGAACTTTATGGTTCACATACATTTTAGACCTTATCTGTAACTTATAAATATTGTTCCCTTTACTTTCCACGGGTTCCGATATTGTTTATCAATCTT
>NW_025778960.1:0-45483 GCF_021130785.1 Homalodisca vitripennis | reverse complement strand
TAAAATTTAAATAATTAAGTAACCAACTACTTTTTATAGCAATTTGTTTTATTGCTTTTACAGACACACAATAATGGAATTAATAATATTTATTTTGGTTTACATTTGAAAGTGCCAATATAATTACATTCTTATAGAATAATTTAAATTACAACTTTATATTGCTACTTATACATTCATATGGCCGACTTTGATTATCATTGTTCTTTTAAAAACTAATATTACTTTACTGCAATTGTTTTATTGTCTTATACAGACACACATTAATGGAATTATATATACATTTGGTTTACATTAATTTGCAATTGGAATTAGATACTTTTTGAATAATTGAAAAGAAATTAAAACATTTCATATTGGCTACTTATGCTATCATTGTGGCCGACTTTAGTTTCATTGTTATTGTAACTTATTTGCGTTGAGTGGTTATATTTCTCAAAACACTCTCGCGATATGGAGCCCTGATTGTTGGAGCATGTTTTGCAAAAGAAATTTGTTCGTTTTCTTTGCTCCCCGGCCTGTCTGTCACTGACAAAACAGAGCAGGTCCTTGGTTTTGCCAAATTCTGTAGAGGATAGGGTAAATGTAATTTTTTCCGTTTAAGTCTTTCATCATATACACTGTTAGACTGTCTTCCTCTTTTCTTCATATACCGCATTCCCCGACTAATTCTGATGATCAACATTTTTCTGTAACTTCTCTTGTCTAACTTGATGGTGTTGGTCTTGATTGGGCATTTGTTAAAGTACAAAATGAGTTGACTGACTGGCGGTTTCCAACAACCAGAAGAAAACTTTCCTCCACCACTTGATAGACTTCCTGGTAAAAAAAAGAGTATGATGAATATGTAGTGGTCCGCAAGTATCAAACGCCCCCATGTACTTGTTATAATTGCAAACTACAGTCGGTTTTTTTCAACCTCTTGTACTACGTTATTCTTTTTGTTGTTCGCCTATCTGCCACTCGGTAGGGTTTGTTATCACTAAACAGTGTAACTTAGCATTGACAACTACCTTTTTGTATTTCCACAGTAAACAGAGAAATTCTTTTATCTTCTTTCCTGAAGGTTTTTATGTTTCCCCTTGTTTCAGTTTTAAGCTTTTGAGTCTGTTTTTTTGGCATTTTTTCTTTGTCGGTTTCACAATTGCGGGTAGGCCATTTCTGTTTATCATTACAGTACCTGTTAGATAACAATTCCACTCTAGAAGTTCTGCTGCCCAGATCCATATTTTGTATACCACCTGTCAGTGAAAAGTCGTGGAGGCCCTCAATGTTGCCATAAGATTCCTTAAGCTTAGCTACAAGATGTAGGACAAATGCGGGCTTGTAAACTCCTAAAATCTGGCCCTATTCATGCGGGTCAGTTGTTGTTTCTAACAAAATTATGGCTCACTAGCGCAGATATATCTGTTGAGGAATCAGGACAACACAAACACCTTAATCCCCCATTTAATTCGGCTCGTATTTTATTGTAAGACTTTAAAGACTGTACGGTCCTTTGAAGCCTATGGGGATGCTTTCATCAACACTGACTTCTTTTTGTTGGGACATAAATATTCTCTGAACTTTTTATCCAGATACGCAGAAAGACAACATTCTTACCTTCACCGGAACGAGTCAATGTACCAGCGACAGGACCAGAAAGGAGGATGGGGGCATATGTGCAAATTCCAGAATATTTGAAGAATCTTTCCTTACTTAAAACAACCTTAAAATAATGGTTGGTAGTCTACCCAATTTGTGGAAAAGTAGTCAGCCATTTCTGGTTTTGCCGTTCATTCCCATATTTATAATAACTCAAGGAAAGCTTTTCAAATTCTGAAAAGTGTTAGGTTCTACCCATGACCACCCATACTGATTTTCTTTTGTAAAGGGCTAGCTACGCGCCCGTGTGTGTTTTTGAATTTTTTCAATAGCATATCTGTTTGTTTCTTTTACGAATTTCTATCAATAGGCTATCAGTAAAGAAAAGCTGAAAAAAACTCTAAAGGGGTGGAAGGTTTCTTTCATTACCTGCAAGTTGGAAGAAAACCACTAACTGGGTCCAAATAAATTTTGTAAAGTTTCCATCACCTTCAGGACCATTCTTTCTTTCTTAGCACGTCTAGGCCTACTATATTTCCATTGTCTGTCTCATCTAGGCCTACTATATTTGCATTGTCTGTGGGTCTACTTCATCATTTATGTACAATATAATCCTGAATCTTCTTCAAAATAGTTCTTCAACAGATTACATAGTTATCAAATCACCTTGAAATTTTAGACTGTACATCAATGTCATGATTTGAGTCAACATCACTTTTTTCATTATACAGTATCTCTTCACAAAATCGTCCAGGGACTAAAAAAGTTTATCCATATTGACAAAATGTTAATTATAATTGCATTTATCTAAATATAAATTAAAAATGCACGATATCTAAACACAATAACAAGATAAAACTAGGTTAATCACATTATTTACGCTACCTTCAACAAATCTGAAATGCTCCCACTGTCCAAATGGTACAGGGACCAAAACACCTGTTTATTTTCTAGTATCCCTCATATCAAAGATGTTTAAATGTAATTGTATACTGATGTTTCATTTAGTTCAATGTTTACTCGATAGGTTTCAGCACTTTATAGCCATCATTAAACGCTGTGATAAAAGTATTTTCTAAATGCAGAATTTATTTCTTGGTATCAGTGGCACTGGCCTTCCGGACCGTTTGAAGGGAATTCTATGTTGGCCAGTCTCACTGGCCATCCAAGCGCCGGGGACAACTCAAGTGTAAAACTAATACTGAGCTTGATGCGCAGATGGCTGTGGCCCGTTCACACTGGCCACGCGATCGTTAGCTAGAGGAAATACTGTTTACATTCTGCATACGACTCGCAAATGGTTATATTATTCCAACTGCATATAAGGAAAAAAATTAACAAAATCGTTTTTCTCAGGGCTAAAGTCAAGCCAGGTATGAGATTAGAGTAAGAGCTCCCATAAAGATTAATCTGTGGAATTGGACTTTATATTACTGTATATTAATGACGGCTTGGTAGTAATCCAGTAAGTTAAAATTAGTTATAATCATTATAATTAATGGATATTGTTTCAACTATATAAGCATTTTTGATTCAGACGTTGGTTGTAATATTAAAGTTAATGATTTCAACAGCCAAAAGACTGTCAATCTTTAAAATGGTACTTTTACCTTGGGACAGTGGAATTAAAAATTTAAATAAGTACACATTCACAGATTTGGACCCAAGTTCTAAATTTCAAATAATTAGATAAAAATATAAAATACCGGTTATTATGAAACAGTTAGTCATTATAGAAGTATAAAATTACAATTATTAGTTGTATGTTCCAGAGAGGAGCTGGGGAAGAAAAATATGAAGATAAGCTGAAAGAAGGAAATATCCAGGGCCCACGTGGGAGGTTTTGGGTGCAAAGTTATGAGACGCCAATCGTCTCAACCGTAAGATCACTACTCCTGGGAGGGTTCATTGGGTGAGTAACGAAAACAGATTATTTATTAAACCCATGTGGGGAAGATATTTTTATATGATTAGGGGTTTTTATTAGTGAAGTTCAGATAAAAAAAAACAAAATCTTCATGTACAATATTAATTACAGTTATCTCCTGTATTTCAACCCAAAATGAATGTTTTATGTTTTTATCTTTTTCAATTGAGGAAGTTTTTATAGAAGTTTGTAGCAATTTAAAAAAAAAATCTAATACACTTTAAAGAGTAAAGGGCTGTAAAAAAAACCCACCTGAGTCTTGGTGCAGATGGATTCTAAACCCAAGATTTTGAAAAAAAATTGAAATTAAGTATAAACATACAATAAGATTGAAAAAATTTAAATTAAAAAAAAAAAACATATACTGTTACTTACAAAAAACACCTATTTTGAACTTAATATGTAATACCTAGACCCACTCTCCTATACCATTTTTCTTGTGTTTCAGGGAAATAACGGGCACACCGGCTGTCGGCTGCTCCTACAAGGCAGCAGCTGGGGTTTCCTCTATCCAACTGGGAGAGAGTTTCATCTTCATCCACAAGCCACCTATACACATCCGCTTCGAGGGAGCTGGCCAGTGTCAACTTTGCTTCGTAATAGTGGCGGAAAGCACCAGGTAACTGCTCTCTGTTAATAATTCATAAAATATCCATACATGTCAAATTTTAATTTGTAATATTTTGCTTTTGTCTTAAATGAATCAAGCGTTATCAATATATGTAATAAATTGGTATGGCCTTCAAATTAAACACAACGAAGTACTTTGAAAAAATCCATGGAAAATCACAGATGGTTTTATTAGCATTTTTTCGAGCCTCCGACAACAGATTTCTAACCCGTATGGACCGGTAATACAACCATTTTAAGTTAAGCATATTAATTGACAAATTTAATCTAATCTAAATTTATCTACTGTATAATCTAAATTTCTTTAAAATCAGAATCCATTCTTTTCTTAATCCTGTGATATTGTTTTTTCAAATGTTGGTTTTTCCTACTGATTCCAGAAAAAAATCACATGGGAAATTTCATTTTCTCAGATGGAAAACAAATCAGCTTAAATAGCCCAAAACAAAGGGTTTGCTTGGGGAGGAGATTGTGGAATGAAAAAGGTTATATAAAATTGTAGTTTACTTCATCTGAGAGGATTTTTAAAGACTTTTTTTTGGGGGAATGTCCAAGATAACTAATCTTTTCCAAACCACAATAGGGAACACTATTATCCCCCCCTGAATTGTGGATATTGAAGTTCCGGATCATCCAAAGTACGCAGTGATTTCGATTCAATTTTAAACCAGAAACAAAGTTTTTAATGGCAGTCCACCTCATCCTAAATTCTTGGTTATATGAAATAAGCTTATTCACTTTTTGATTAAATCGGTGCATAAAAAATAATAAAAAGTAACAATATTGAAAACTATCAAACTTAAAGCAGTAAAATATTACAGCAATCAAGCAATAAGTCGGTTATACAACCCACGATCACCGTGGAGTCATACCACTAAGTTGGAATACAGTAATATGGGACAAATAACAAGTTTATAAAACTTATCGAAATGGACACTGTTTTAAATGTGAGACAGAAACATTTATAACGTAGGTATTTTTTGCACTGTAGTAATAGCCTCGATTTTTTATTCAAGTGAAAACTATAAAATAAATTAATTTAAAGGCTGGAGAAAAACATATGCGGTAGGCGTTATTAGCAGGTTCCACTTTACTCTCTACATTTTTTAAATACAATAAAATATAGAAATGTTTAAATTTAAAACAGTAGAAGTCAAAACAGGAGGTCTTGAAATGAAAAAATAAATAATTTAGGAACCATTATTATCTTTTTAAGTTTTTAAACTCGGGAGAGTCCAAATTAGTTAAATCGCACCACCTATTATTTTGTCATTTAGAAAGTGATTAAAACTTGTACTTTGTGCATTGCAACTTCATTTCTATCCATCAACTAAAACTCATTACCATATTCTGACAAATTACAAAACTATTTAAGAGTATGAGGAAAGCTGATCAAAATTTGATTCAGTTTAAAATCTATTTCTTCTTTTATTGATAATTTATAACATACAGTGGAATTGTTTTTTATTTTATGGATAAAAAAATTTGTTTTTACTGGTAAATTTTAATTCTTTCAAAATGATTAACTTTTTTGCACATGCCATGGATATTACAATTCAAAACTTGAAAATTTATATTGTGGAATTGGTGATTGGATTTTATATTCTGCTTGGAATCGGGAAAGAAAAAAACAGTTTCCAATTACTCACGTACAATTCTACTCTAAACACGGGCCAATATAATCTGATGAGTTTGTAACCAAACTTCGTTACATTTGGTTACATAAACAATAAATGTGGGCATATAAAATTCCAAAAATAGTAACATTAAGTGTTAATGCCCAACACAGTATATAGAACAGATGCTTTATTTAGTATTGTTAGCAGCTCTGCAGTGAGTTCCTTTTTATTTCATGCAGAATCCATTTGACTTTGAAGTAGAAACTGAAATCAGCAGTTAGTCCACACATTCAGCTCAGTATTGAGAAAGAAGGAGTTACACAAAACGTGTTTTGACTTCATATCGTCCAAGAAACTCGAGAGTCAAGAAACCGTGGGAAGTCTGTAAAGTTTAGTATTATTTGTTTGCCCTTTGTTCTATTAGTAATTGTCAAAATTGTAGAAACCAACAGTCAAACAATTTAATTTTGAAGCTTACTTGTTAAGATAGCAAAATAAAGTGTTTTCCTGAACACCCGAAAAAATGATACTTTGGTTGGGTATATTCACTTGGTAATATATTCCAAACAGTAGTGGATTTCTATAATTAAAAATAAAAATATTCTTGAAGAAGACTGTTTATATTCCTGTAAATTTACAAAAAAATAATAAATATGTTGTTCAAAATTTATAAAATGGATTTATTTTTTTTTATTTTGTAAAGCATTATTAGTTTTGTAAATAAAATACTATTTATTTTTTTTACCTGGCTATTTGCAATTAAAAAGCATATATTTTGGTTAAAATTATATTTTTTTCAATCGGAAAGTTTTGCTTTTATTGCTTTGGAGAAAACATACAGATGAAACCATCTCTCATCGCAGAGAGCTGAGCACGCGCTACGATTGGAGTGAGCGTACTTTGGTTTATATGTGGTATGCTATGCTAACTGTTTATATCGGGATTGTACCAAAAGATCTTAGACAACAATTTGATATAATATTTTAATTGTTAAACATTATGGGAAAAAATAAAACTTGCAGACCATGCATAGGCATTTAGATATATTACACTTTTTCTTGGAGAGCATGAATTCATTGAAAAATTCTCAAACTAAAAGTGTTATTTTAATACATTGAATTAAAAGAGTAAGTTTAAGACAAATTGGTAAGGGTTTGCCAAAGAACACGCTGAAATGTTTTAAGTGAAAGACGAAGCTGTTCTTATAAGACCTTGGTGTGGGAAGGAACACAATATGGCAATAAAAGAAACTTTATAAACACAGGTTGCGTTTACATTGGTGTACAGGTTGTAAATTAGATCCCCCTCAAACCTCCCCCTCCCCAAAAAAACCTCCTGGATTGTGTTAAAAAAACGGATTGAGATTTTTAATCGATTGTAAAACTCTTCAACTATTATTTTTTAAATATCCCTTTTTAAGGATTAAAAAAGTTTCACCCGCACCCCCCCCCACCTTTCAAGGGTGGTACAGAGAGGGGAAAACTAAATTTTCAAATTGCAATTCCCCATCTGTGTGGACATATTATTTTAGATGGTCTATTTAATAGAAATTACAATGACATGAAGGAAAAACATCTCCACAGCGTTTCTAGCTGAAAAAGTTATGGCCAATATAACCACTATATGTCACAAGATTAGGGGTTGCATTTTGAAAAATTTAAAGTTACCTCCTCGTACTTCCCTTTGAAAAAGGGTGGGATTTTTTAACTTCATTCATAAAATCCAAAAAAAGTATTTTTAATAATTATGGTGAAGATTGTACATTGATATCTCAATCCGTTTGGTTTATATCCAGGGTGTATCAGGACTTTACACCCTGTATAATTGTTTAGAACTGACATGTGCTATTGTGTTATTTTATCAAGGCTTTCCAAAAATTTATTTATTTCTTAACACTTTTTTTTATTCAACTAAGACTTTTACAAAGGTACAGATTCCTTACCTATTTAATGATAATTGCAATTGGAAATTGTGTTTCTAAGCACAATAAATCAATGTTTGTTATTGATGTGCCTGTTTGTTTTAAAATTTTATATCTCTAAGACTTTTCAGCGATTGCTTGACCCTTTCTCCTGAAGATGTTAAAAGTCACAGAAGGAATAAATAAGATTGTTATTTGTAGCTACTTTTTTGTGTAGAATCATTTACAATCATTTTGTTATTTTACTAATTTGTATAACCACATATTTACATTACAGATTAACATAATCAGTATGCGTTTAGGGAGATGTAAACACATTTTTTATTTATTCTCTTGTTTGTTTAAAATAGACTTGATTGATAGGCAGTGTATTTTGAAAACAAAAATAGCTTATCCTAAAGAAATTGTGCTGTTTAGGACAGCCCAAGCTTATGCGGACGACTTTGGTGATTCAGACCAAGAGGGTGAGCACCCGACGCTTTACTTGCGAGAGTCAAGCAGGAGGCGCCCCGAGCGGGGGACGATGAGGACGGAGAGGAGACTCGGATGAGGACGACGAGCACAGACGAGGACTTTAACACCAACGTCGCAGAGAGCGACGTGGTGAAGAGTGAGTATAATTTGTCAATGACACTATGTCAGTCAAACATTTAATTTTATTAGTATGCAACAGTGTAGTTTAAATTACTTCTATTGCTAATGAGTTATATTAGTCACAAATAGATCTCTTCGTCAACATTGCTCTATTTTATGCCCCTGATGGTAAAATTCATTATTTTAAAAGTTCATGTCGACTAGGATCCATTTGTGTATAAAAACTTGCCGGTTATGGATTCTTGTTAACAATTCATATCTAAGATATTATTTGAATATTGTACTTCATTATTCTGATCATTTTAGCATACCATAGAAATTCAGTTTTCAAACTATTTGATGTACACTATATGCAGTTATCAGAACTTTTAATAATTAAACCCTATGAAGTGTTGAAGAAAATTTGACATTGATACAATTAGAATGCATTTCTTAGAGATTTTTTTCAAGTTCTAGAATTTTGTGAAAAAATTAATTATATTTTCTGTTTTTTGAAAAAAAGGGAAAATAAATACACAAAAATATAATTTATGAAAGAAGCTCTACTGGTGCAGGACAGCGGCTTTCTACCACATATACACACTCTTCGTATTACACCCTTAAATCATATATGTATGCCATACCATGCATCATCTAAACGAATGGACTAAAACAGAATGGCATTGGTTATTATTTACTTTTAGCACAGCACTCAATCCAGTTGGTACTCACGGGCTGTAGGCGTAGGCAAGTGTAAAGATTGGGATGTGTATACGCCATGTTAAGATTCGGAAGTTATGGGAAGCAATAGGAAAGTATGAGGCATGATTAGAAATGCTTGTCCAAGAGACGGAGTGGTTACTGACTTATGTTTGGATATTGATCCAGTGGTAAAATTTTTTTTAAAGTGTCACACTTGTATGTCTTGCATACGAGTTCATAAGAGTATACTCACCTTTCGTTATATATTTTTAGGTGTATTAACACTCACTGTATAGCTTTTAATATCCATAAAGTTTTAGCGACTATGAAGTAAACTTTTATGAGGATAAATAACATTGGTCACATTATGACATTTTATGCTCATGAAAATGTGATGTGAATTTAGGAAGTGTCGTACAAGTAAATACATTTTAAGCTGTCTTGTTAATTTTAACTCATCCAAGATTTTAATATGTGACACTATTTTGTGTACTAAATTTTCATGAACACCAAGGTCAATTCACCTGTTACTATAGACGGCTTCTTATACACTAGTAGAATCACGCAATGTACTCACTAGAATTCTTGTACTACCAAATAATACAGTTGGAAAACTTGGAAGGATTTGGAATGTTTCAAAGCTGCCCAGTAGGAGGGCATATACGCATTGTAACATCCTCAGGAGTAAACTTATATGTTGGTGGACTAAATCCTCAGATAAACACGCCATGCTTCCAAATACTCTTTCCTTAACACCATATTGTTTTGTGTGAAAAAAAAACTATCATTGGCCGAAAAATCCGAAATCTCACAGAAACTTTGGAAATCTCTCGGAAAAAAGTCCAGATTTTTGTGTTATATACAATTGTACACATTGAAAGAATTCCAGACAGAGTCAAGTAAACAAAGAATTGCACTGTTTTTTTGTACTACTTATAATAATATAATTAATATGTAATAAATAATCTTAGAATTTGAACCTTTATTTTGGTTTTGTTCACTTATAACCACAGCTGACAAAATCCTTTTATTGCACTTGGATCTAATAGGTTTTTGTACTTGCTTCTGGATTGATGGTATTTTTAAGGTGAGTGAGGTTAGTTGTAGGGGCCGACTCCTGTGAGGGCCCATGAGGTTGAATCGGCTCTATATTTCAGTGGACGCTAGCCCCAGTTCTGTTACAGCCTCTTCTAGTAAATGCGGGGATGAGAAAATATCCTCTCATGTTCAGTCTAACAGCAGTCTTTTACAGTAAGGGAGGTCCACCCGACTTTGTCATCCTCGACAGTAACCTAGACGACATTTTTTACACCAATATCTCAACATGTGTGTTTTTATTGATGAGCAGCTCCTGAACATCCGTGCAGTTGTCCAGCTTTGACGTCAGTTTTTGCTGTGCTCAGTGTAGGTTCACGTTATAATTCTTCATAAAAAACCTACACATCAATAATTATAATACATTAACAACAAAAATAATACATTACATAAAATAAATTTGACAATAGCTTTAAAAAAATAACAAAATTTTGTTTTCAGAGAAACCGCTACAGTATTATAGCTTACCCAGATAGCAGTGAGTAACCACTTTGTGAAATTGAGAAAAAAATTCTCCCCAGACAGGCGCACTTCCCTGCAGTACAAAAAAACCACAAAGATGGGACTGTCAGTAATTGTTTATCTCACACAATTTCCTCATATTCATTGCCCTTAACAATTTATCAAAAAATTAGTTACGCCTTCTTGTTTATTGTTTACACATTAGACATTACTATAATTAATACATTCACAACATTTGATCAGCGTTTTTCTGGACTGTTTTATTTGCCGTCAAATTTTTCAACAATAAAGGCAAAAAACCGTCATTGGTTTATTTTTTAAAGTCAAACATCAAAGTATAACAAGAAAGGAATGTAGGCTTCACAATTTTGCACAAAAACAATTATTTTATTCTATTTTTTCCATGTATCCCAAAGAATACTTAAAAACCATTTTTGTACCCTAAAAATTGAAGCAATCGTGTGCGACCGACGGGGTACATGGTAGTCTGAGGTACTTATTTAAGTGCGGGATAAAATTGAACAAACCACCAAGACAAACAAGCAATATATATTCAATAATGAAATGCATAGCAACGTGTGCTACATCACGTGCACAATGCATTATACAAAAGCCCGGTGTGTACCCAATTGGGTACACAACGGCAATTGTGGAAGATTACGTGTACCCGATGGAGTACATGTCGTGGCGAGCATATTAATAAGTTGGTATGTGTTAACTTGTGAAATCATTAAGTTAACTAAACTGTAATACCAAATTCTACATTTGATCGAAACATTCGATAAAAATAACCGAATGACGAGTGGATGTTGCTTAATTCTACCCGTGAGATGCTAAACAGAATCAGAATCTAATTAATATGTATGATTACAGTTGGAAGAAATGTCTTGATGGAGCTACTGAAGAGAAACTGACCACTAGTTCTGGTATTCCTTGCTTCGATACAGTCAAGAGCCACAACCAAGAGACTGATGGAACAGAGTTTAGCACTCGACTAACAATGCCCGTTCAAAGGTAAACGACTAATCAAGTTAACTTATAAAGCGACTGTCTAGATTTAGACTATTTTTATTATTTGAAACGAGTTTATTGGCAAATGAAAGTTCCATGGCTAAATTTGGAATGAACTTTAAAGGCTTAGCGTTAGCGAAGCCTATTATTTAATGGGCGGAAGAATTTAATTTCTGTCTCTCTGCATGATATCTTGGGAACAAGCTGACCTATAGACTTGAAATTTTGCGTGTCATTTCCATATAGGCAACATTGAGTTCAACGATAGTGCATGTCACTCCAAGGGATTTGGTTTGAGCACTTGTGAGCATTTTTACATTAGTCTTTTGGGTAACCGTGATGGCAACAAGGAAATTGCAAAATAAATCACAAAACGCACTTTAGGGATCAACTAAATTTTGAAGAATGTTATTCACTGAAAGGTATTTATTTACAAAGTACCTGAAAATACAAACAACATTATTTAGAAAATGTATAACAGGCATATCAGGTAGTATTAAAATCTAAAGTATCTTATGGTTTGAACAAAAGATAAGTTTTATTCATTATGTATTAACACTTTGTGTCTAAATTATATTTATTTACTTCAAAATCATATAAGTAAATAAATCCTTGAGAAACTGGCTACTGGAGCGACCAATTTACACAATCAAGAATTTGTTCAATGTTAGAACACACAATTTTTGACAAACACTAACTCATACACCAATTGTAACATAAACATGACTTTTGCCCTGTTCTCCAAGAATATGTGCAATAAAGAATATTCTATTCTATTCTATTCTATTCTATTCTATTATCTGTTAATGAATGGTTATTTCTCATATTAATCATATGTTCTTAAATTTTTAATTATTTATATTTTTTTAGTTCAAGTTGTCATCCTAATCCCACTAATATTATAAATGCGAAAGTTTGAATGTTTGTCCTCGAATCACGCTGAAAACTGCTATACGGATTGTGCTGAAATTTTGGAACAGGTATAGCTTTTGGCTGAATTAACATTTAGAGTGCTTTTTACCACCCATAACACATTCATTTCACCAAATAAAGTCGAATTCAAATTGAAAATTAGTTTGTTTACATTCGACTGTTATAATAAGAACGAAACGTAATAACGTTTCATAATTAAAATTAAACTGGCATTAAACAGCTGTTGACAGCTATAATTCGACAAACTTTCTGAGACATCTGTTTTACATTTAGATTTTATCAATAATAAGTAAACAGTTCTTGATCGGTAGTGTAATGCAGATAGTAAATAAAACATTAATATATAAATTTTACTCCAGATTGCGCCAGTGATGAATTAAAATCATCTAATGCAATAAATACTGTTATAAAAATAACCTTAATGAACAAAGTTATAAATGTTTTCACATAAGTTACTTTAAACTGGTGGGCTTCCTTGACATTATGATATTACATTTTAACAATGGCTTACGGAAAAAAAAACAGAGAAATGAATACTAACATACCTTAACGATTCATTCTTTCCCTGGCTACAGTCTTAAAAACAAGTGTAACGCAAAACTTCAATAACGATTATTTTGGAATGTTGCATAACCTTTTTCTTCAATAAAACTATTGAATATTTTTTTTCGAACGGTGTTACCAACTTACTAGTGAAAATAAAAAGATAATGGCGAGCGACTTATGCCAAAACTTTGCGTTTGTTTTGTCACAAAACTTTTGAAGTTGAGTTAAAGAAGTGAAAAAATCTGAAAATACGTCGAGTCGAGTATCACTCCTCGGTATTATCATTATTTGTGGTCCGAATGGATGTTTTCACGCCTTTCTGTAAGCATATTTTTATAATTATTATCTAAAAACGCAGTAAAAAGTGTGCATCTTTGTAAGAAGAACTTGCTGGAATTACTTTCCCGCTCAGACTTTTCCTTTGGACCCAAAAAGTAGAAAAAAACTTGATTCAAGGAAAATATCTGTGTAAATGATAATTTAATTTTTTTAGTGATTTCTTTATTGAGTTAATCTCTGCCAGTATGAAAGCAGAGCTTATACACCAAAATATGAACAAAAAACTAAATTTTTGTTTTTATACATTTATACTGTGAATTATGAATGTGAGTTATGAATATTATTAATAGGTACACAAGTTCTACTTTAAATATGCCCAAGAAAAGAAAATCAGATTTGTCGCAAAGCTCAAGACAATCGCTTTCTAAAAAAAAAGCTCGAAGTCAGGAAACCTCTGATGAAACTGAGCGAAGGAGAAATGAACAGGTGATCCGACAAGAAGCTGTGAGACATGCCAGGACACCAGAGCAGGCATCTTATCTGCGGCTGCAACATGCCCATTACATGGCATCTCGAAGAGCGACTCAGGTATGAGTTTTTGTAGAAAACATTTTCCTGAATGTGAGTTATTATCTTTTTCTTTTTCTTCAGCATATAGTATCCCACTGCTAATTGTATGCCTCTCCAAAGTAGTGAGTGAACCTAATTTCCAAATCAGTAAAAATGAATTTTGGATTTTCATAACAGTTTTGTTCATTAATCGCTACTGTCCAATGCCTATACAATTGTACTAGGAATAAAGGATCATATTTTTTTATTTATTTTAAAAATTATTTTTAAGATTCAATTTAATTGTAGGCACGTCGTGAGGAACAAGCACAGCGACAGGCCAGCTTGAGAGCCGCCGAAACACCACATCAGGCAGAGTACCGACGACAACAACACTCCATGTACATAGCGGATCAGCGGGGGTCGGAGACCCCGGAGCAATTTTCATATAGGTAGGTACTACGCGGGCGAAGCCGCCGCGGGAAAAAAGCTATTAATATTATAAATGTGAAAGTGCCTTTATTTGTTTGTTTTGCTTTCACACGTAAAATATTCAACTCATTGAACTGAAATTTTATATCATTCTTATGGTTCCCTGGATGATTATAGAACTATTCTTATTTCAAATATCTCTCCGCGCTATGCCCTAATGGTCTTTTAAAATAACAAAAAATCCCATCTTGGTCTCTAAAGTTGTGAAATATTAATTGAAATGTAAACTGTTCTGTAAACATTGTTTTATGACAGCACAACCATGTGTTTAATCACTATATTTTAAGAAATAAAAACTAACAGTACAATGAAACAATGGATTACCACTAGGAACAGTCTCCTAATGCTGTAAATCTTTTTTTATAACCAGTACATGTAACTGCCAGCGCTTCCGAATTGTGTGTTTTTTTTTTATATTGAGCTCGTATATAGAGTATGTAAAATATTCATGTAAGACGTTTGACAGAAAATGTTGGATTGACATTTAAAACTGTTAATATATTGAATCATTATGCAGTACTATATTATCGGTATTATTAGAATGGGTGCATTATTTGCTAATAATGTGGGATGTTGTAGCATAAAAAGTGAGCTGGTGGAGGTGAAGCAAGAGGACCTATCTATGGAGGACGAAGAGAGTTCCAATAAATCATTGTTGCTTCAGCCTGCAGAAGGGTATTTATTTTATGTGTTCCTATTTGTTATATAAGTCTAAAAATAAACATTAAATGAAGAATTGGCAGATCCTACAGTTTACAATTATTATGGATTTGATTTTATAATTCGTAGTTCTTGTTTTATAATTAATTATTTTTTCTAATCACTTGATTTTAAATAGAATACTTCCTTCCATCAGAAATCCAGAAGTTTTGATTTATTTTTTATGGTCATATACACTTTGCACACATTTTTAATTGTATGCTTTTTTATTTTGTGATGATTGTTTTATGTATGTATTGTGTTGTGTATTTTTAACTGTGATTTTATTGATTTATAATTTATAAACATTAAAGAAGCCATCCTTCTCTAATGATGAAGTTATAAATCCTTGAAACATTTCACCATAACATATAGATCCAAATTTATGGATTGTTAACAGAAGACAATTATCCTACTATAATTATTGATTTGTTACTGTAATCAGAGTATTAAGTGCAGTGTATATTGTGTTTGTTGTAGTGTATATTAGTTACATATATATCACTCCATCACTTTTAATTTTAGATTATGAGTTAAAATTGTTCCTTATTTTGTACCTGCTAATATCATTGGCCATGAGATAATGAAAGGACTATATGAAAGATATTAAATGTATTTATGACTATGTGAAATGGCCCTTATAAGAATAAAACTTCAGGATCGGTGTCTGTACATTGCAGGTATTTATAGAAACCAAGGCAACCTAGAGGAATCCCTTGAGATTATATCCCAATGCATACAAGTGGTACCGATATGGAGGTGTCCGATAATTGTTATGGGGGACATCAACATAGACTGCCTAAACGTTAACAGAGACAACATGCTGTTGGAGGATATAATGAGAAGCTGTGGTATGTTCAGAATTTATCTTCCATCCACTCGCATAACACCTTTTTCACAATCATCAATAGATTGTGTGTGTACTAATGTAGAAGATGAAACAATAACAGTGGGAAGTTTTGGATGAGGGGATCTCTGACCATACGGCACAGCTCTGTATGCTACACCACCAGCAAGTAAAACCAACAGCCCAGATGACTGAAAAACGACAATTTTCTGAAAGGAACATGGAGGGATATTAAAATAAAACTACAACAAGAGTCATGGGAAGATCTGATTACTGCTATAGATGCAGACACAGCCTACAATTTGTTTAGTAACACCTTGGGAATGATAATAAATTCTGCTTGCCCACTAAAAAAATCTAGAGTAAAAGGAAAAAGGAGAAATAAAATAACAGATGCTGAGGCTGAAAGACTACGTAAAGTTTTTTTACAAGCACAGATTGTATACAACACTACTGGTCAATTCATTCATAAGCAAGACACTGCCTCTAAAAAGAAAGCCTATGATTTAAGACTTAAAGAGTTAAAGGCGTTAAAGAAGTAACAGACAAAATTCTTCATGCAGAAAATAAGTCAAAGGCCTTCTGGCAGTAGTAAATAATGAAAGGAAAAACAAAAATATCACATAGTCCGAAGGAATTAATGGATCCGGTATTAGGGAAAATTACTGACTCTACCCAGATCGCTGTATTACCTAAATTCTAGGTTTGTTACAGCGGCAGACAAGGCTCTAGAGGCTAATCCAAAAACCACCCCTACTTGTACCTGCTCAGAATAATTTTCCACCCTTAACACTCTTTCCTACCACTTCAGACGAAGTAATAAAGATCATATCTTCTTTAAAAACAAAAATGTTCTTATGGAATTGACTTGGTATCTTCGAAGCTGCTGAAATTTTGTGTAATGGAACTGACGGACCCAATAACTCTACTGATAAAACCGATCATTCGCAGAAGGGAGGTTTCCAACAAGGCTTAAATTGGCGAGGGTTATTCCCCTTTTCAAGCAGGGTAGCACCTCTGATGCTAGTAATTATAGACCAATATCGCTGATATCAACAATATCTAAAGTTTTTGAAAAGGTGGCCCTGACTCGTCTTGTTACCTCACCTCCTGGAAAATAATTTACTAACTAGTCAGCAACATGGTTTTATCAAAGGACGTTTCTACATCAACCGCTATAGTTAGTCTAATAGAACACATTATTGATCAACTTGAAAATGGCAATACCTGTGCATCTGTTTTATTAGACTTTAGTAAAGCATTTGACAGCCTTGATCATAAACAATCCTAACAAAACTGAAAGCTCTTGGAATTTCTGGAATTTCAGCGAGTTGGTTTGACAGCTATTTGACTGATAGACAACAAACTGGTTCAGCTGGTTCATTCGGACAATGGTATGACTCGTTCGGTGAGATCTAGCCTGCTAACAAACTCGAGAGGCGTACCTCAAGGCTCTGTATTGGGGCCTGTTTTATTTGTACTTTTTACAAATGACCTGCCTAAGTATCTGCAAGAATTTGCTACCACTATTATGTACACGGATGATACTGTGCTTTTATTAAGTAACAAGGAAACAGAGCCACTTGAAGTGTCAACGTACATAGCACTGAATGTAGCCACTCAGTACTGCCATCAGAACAGCCTGGTACTAAATGAAAACAAAAATCGCAACATTTAATAATGGGAAGACGAAAGCTTGAAGCGGGAACTCTACCTAACATAGATAGAGTAGAAGCAGCCAAGTATCTAGGTGTTATAATTGACACAAGTCTTAATTGGACCTCTCATGTTGACAGTCTCTGCAGGAAGCTAAGTTCTGGACTTTATGTAATCCGAAGAATAAAGACAATTAGTGATGTGCAGACGGCAAAAAACTGCTTATTATGCACTTTTTGAAACACATCTTCGGTACCTATGGTATTTTAGTTTGGGGTATATCTAGTTCGTCAAATATACAAAGAACCCTAATCTTACAAAAGAAGTGCATACGAAAACACTAGCTGGGTTGCAGTCTAGAGACAGTTGTAGAGCTGCTTTTGTTGATCACTCAATTCTAACTGTAGTATCACTCTATATACTCAGTGTAATAACTTATGCCCATGAGAATAACTTCACCGTGGCCGTGATGTACACCAACACAACACTCGCTATGCTGCAGACTTCGCTCTTCCCCAACACCATTCTGCTCAATTTGAAGAAAAGCCATCCTATTTCCTATTATGGGGAGCGAAGTTGTTCAACTGCCTGCCTGCTGACATCAAGTCCCAAGAAAACATAAAGAAAAACATTAAAGACCTGGCTGTTGAAACACCCATTCTATTCCATACATGAATTTTTATCTTGGAGAAACTTTTGACATAAACATGTAAATAATATTGACACAACTAATATTTGTTCTTATAATGTGATGTTATATTTTTTGACGTTAATGCCATTCTCTATGATTGTTGCAAATAAAGTACATTGTCTATTGTCTATTGTCTATTGCGAGACAATCTTTTGGTCAGATGTGACAAAGATTTTTCATAGGTACTAGAGAAAACTGATTTCAGTTAAAGCAATTCTGTTAAAATCATTAAAAGTCATAACTTTGTTATTTATTGGCAAGTAAAAAAAAATAATTTTTGTCTTTCTTTCAAAAATGTTCTACTTATATTTTCTATAAGAAACAAGTAGAGATTAAAATAATAAGAATAAATGTTATCATGATAATTTATTTTGTGCTTGGATTTTATCCAAGCACAAAATAAATTATCATGATAACATTTATTCTTATTATTTTAATCTCTACTTGTTTTCTTATAAAATAATTTTAATAAAATTCAAACACAATTATTATCAGCATGTTAATAAATTTGCATCAAGTTCTCTCCAAATATAAAAAAACCTACAACATATTTTCCAAAAAGTTTCACTTTTCTACATAGTTGACTGGCCAATTCGATCATCAGCTTTCTCCACTGCTAGTGACTGATTATAAAGAAACCAAGAATACTCAACATCTCTACTAGTTTGTAAAATTATTTCCAATATAAAAAAATGTATAGAGTATTAATTAAATTAGTTTGAAAATTTTATTTTCAAGCATTAGTTATTCATTGACGACTACTCAAAATATATCTTAAGTCAAAGCTGGTCAACATTGGAGCTCAAAATAGAAACCAACTTGAGTTTAATGAGTATTTTATTCAGTAATGATTGGTATATTGTTAAATCCTGTCCAATTGATTAGGTGTGTAACTTGGAGTAAACTCATTCTTCCTGTAATAAGCTTCAAAATGCTGAGCAATCTGTGCTTGATGACTTTTGTAAGTTTTTTCTGGTTTTTGTTTTGGATTATATTTCCAGCAAAAGATTATATTTCCGTAGTTGAGCCTGATCAAGAAATACATGTTTAGGTCTGAGAAGCAGACTTCAGTCAAAACAGTTGTTGGGCTTAATTTTTGTAAAACTAAAATCTATTCAAAGTTGTAAGCATTTCTCTAAAGAGAATAAAAAGTAATTCTAAAGAATTATCCTGAAAATATATTAACTAACCTGAGATCCAAGAATATTTTTTGGTAAAAAACTATACCAAACTCAGCCTACAATATTCTTATTAAAATGAGACGTAGATTAGTAACAGTACTAGTAGTACATAGTTTTTAGGTAGTAATATTATAGCAAGTGAACTCAAATTATCAAACAGAAATAAAAAAATTAACACTAATCACCAACAGAAACATGACACAACATTCACAATTTATTCATAAAAACCACCAACTACACCAATGTTGTCAGCTACTCACAGCGTTGTAAGAAAATTTTCATGCAACAATGTAAATTCACAGAGGAGAATAAATATATTCTTTGTCTTATTCCAAATATCAAGGTTAAAACAGCGTTGAGAAAGCTTGATGCTAGATTAACAAGTTAAGAGAAATAAACGCATACTATAATAAAGCTATATTGGTGTCAAAAGCCAATTGTACAAGAGCCGAAGAAAAAGGGTTAATAAATCTTTTTCTACCAAAAACTAATTAAAATCTAAGTTAACAAATTCATCACTTGTTGAAGTAATTAAAATGAATTGTAACAACAAGCATTAATTACATTTTGTTGTAATACATGTTTATTTTTTCAGAATTAGCTGTAATCGCACAGCCGAAGAGAAAGAGGTGAGTGGTATGATAAACATGAAGGGGGGAAAATTCTGGTTATGTAAAATTCTCCAATCAATAGTTCCTCCAATTAATTGCTTACATTTAATTTCATTAAATAAGAAGACTAATAGAAGAACTAATACAGGACGAAGCCTTTAAGAATTAACCGCCAAGAAAAGCATGGAAAACAAGTTTTTATATCTCTTTTTACCAGTTGTAAAAAATGTTATTACTTAAAATAATTTTCAGCTAATGAGATAGTGTTGGCATGTCTCAATTTGTTGTAGTAGTTTTTTTTATATTTTGTTGCCTCTATAATAAAGATGTTTTTAATTTTATTTCAATTGTTATTTTTATTTAGGAATAATTATTGCAAAAATAATCAATAATAAAACACACGTACCGACTAATTGATAAATAATTTTTTCCAAAACAGTACAAAATATTTTTCTTACGTAATTTTATTTTAAATCAAAGTTATTGAAGAAGAATAATACATTTTCCATCCGTTATTTCCACAGGTGGAAGCATTAATTGATTAATTATAGTTTTTATACAATTATATAATTAATGAAAATTATTAGATTGTAAATGGTCAAAAGCAAATATCCTTATTGTATTTCATATTTTGGTTGATTATGAGCTGGTTTAACTGGCTGCCATCTTGATTTTAGTTCACTAATAACAATGTCATATTACAAAACATCTTTACGCCCTTATTTTTAGTCTTAGTGTGATGGAAAATCATTTTAGATATGACTAATACCCATCAAAACTTTTTTAGTTTTTTCTATACAATTATTGGTTTTTCTAAAAAAAAGAAATCCCACCCTTTTTAGCTCTTTATAGTTTTTTAAATACTCAAAAATACTCAATGTACGAGAAATAAAACAGAAGACTATTGGGTGTGTATCTTCAAAATAAAATATCAATTATAATTCTTCAACAACAAAAATAAAGGAGTGAAAGTTTTTAATATTGATCTTATAGCGTAAACTCAAGGTTGTTTCTCTACAGCTGGGTACTTAAGAGTACTTGGTTATTGTTAATTAAATTCTATAAGAATACTAAATCTATATCATAGATGTAGAGAAGGTTTTTCATCTGAATATTAATGATTATCATTTGTTTAATACAATATTGGTTATCTGTAAGGTTAGTATATTCTAACTTTACTTGTTGACACAGTGTTTTAAACTGTACATGTTGTTCACAGGGGAGACTCGTTGGTACTGCTCAAACAGAAGAAGTAGTAGATATTCCTTTTGAAACGGTTTACTGCCAGGAAATCTTTCAGAAGGTAAGATGAAATACTTTACTGAGTATCTGTTACTCATTTTACTCCTTGTTTTTCTATATAGTGATATTTCAATTAATGTTTTATATGTTTGGTACTAAGAACTTTAGTTTTAGTTATGATTGGTCCAAAAAGCTGTGACTGTGCATCAAACTGGGCTTTTGGGTGATCATTTTCAATCTCGTGATAGTGATGATACAATGTGATGCACCATGGCATATTCAAGATTCCACAATGAGGTGATCAGATTTTATGCCAAGTTATTATGCAGGGTGAGATTATATTTCTAGCTTCAATACGAGTTCTGTGACAGTCTTGAAACCTGTGAGTGTCCTTCTCCAATACGTATGTTTGTTTTCAGGTGGAAGTAAAAGTTGAGAATATCGAAGATTGTGAGCCAGACATGACTAATACAACTCAACCTGAAGAAGACGATGTATTTATTGAGCCGGAAGTTTTAACATACCCCAGCAAGAAGACTTCCTCCCATGGACTGAATTCGGTTCCTGTAAGTTGCTTCGTTCGTTTTTTCCTTGATAGTGCTAGTTAAACAATAGATGACTTATTTAATGCTATAAATTAGGCATGACAAAAATGATTGCTCGGATTGCTACCTGTTGAGTGAGAGACGGGTAGCAAATTTCAAACATTACTGCGGTATGCCCAGGCTGCCTTGAAGTGAATTTATCGACACTCACTTGCTCCGATGTGGTAGTAAGTGATGAATTAATGCCTCTGCTATAACCGAAGAAAATATCTATTTCAAATAAATTTATACGTTAAACCTTTTTGTACTTCATGGCCCTGAAATTTGGGATGATCATATTCAATCTCAAGTGATAGTGATGATCCAATGTGATGCACCATGGCATATTCAAGATTCCACAATGAGATGATCAGATTATATGCCAAGTTATTATGCATGGTGAGATTATATTTCTAGCTTCAATACGAGTTCTGTGACAGTCTTGAAAACTGTGAGTGTCCGTTTCCAATACGTATGTTTGTTTCAGGTGGAAGTAAAAGTTGAGAATATCGAAGATTGTGAGCCAGACATGACTATTACATCTCAACCTGAAGAAGACAATGTATTTATTGAGCCGGATGTTTTAACATACCCCAGCAAGAAGACTTCCTCCCATGGACTGAATTCGGTTCCTGTAAGTTGCTTTGTTTGTTTTTTTCTTGATTGTACTAGTTTAAACAAGAGATGACCTATTTAATGCTATAAATTAGACATGATAAAAATGATTGCTCGGATTGCTACCTGTTGAGTGAGAGACGGGTAGCAAATTTCAAACATTACTGCGGTATGCCCGGGCTGCCTTGAAGTGAATTTATCGACACTCACTTGCTCCGGTGTGGTTGTAAGTGATGAATTAATGCCTGTGTTATAACCGAAGAATATATCTATTTCAAATAAATTGATACGTTAAACCTTTTTGTACTTCAAGGCCCTTATTTTTAGCTGTAGAATTATGGAATTTTTCTCATTTTGAGTATATAATTAATACACATTTCCTAGTTTTTTAGTTTTTTTAATATTTTTATGGGTTATTTAGAAAAAATCTCAAATTTTGTTGTACAATGCAACACAATCAAAAATAAGGGCTTGAAACTGCATGAGGTTTAAAATTATTCTTAACCCTTATAAGGCTGACGGCTACCTATTGTAGCCGTCGTCAAAATAGCGTTGATGGCCGGCGGCTACAATAGGTACAATAGGCCGTCCATTATTTCCGGTTTACTGGCCAGTAAACTTTCCAAATGCCACTAACCATGATATTTTCTTGTTTGGGGTTAGATGGGCTTCATGAGTAAACGCAAACACTGCCGTTTCTTGCATCATTTCTATTATTATACATCTATGCATTTCGATGAAATCGTCTGTCTTACTACAACGGCGTTGTGGTGTATAGGTTAAAGTTGTTGTGGTTATATTTTGTTGATGCAATTCAGTAATTATGTGCAATGTTATAGGTATTTCTGAGTATTTGCAGTGAACTATTAAGTGTAAATATGAGCAAAAGAACGAGAGGCAAATCACCTACAAGTGAAAACGCTTTAGTAAACAATTTACTTGCTAGTGGTACCGGTGTTCAGTTTGTTGATGGTGTTGGAAATCACAAATGCTATAGAAACTTTTTATTGACCAAACAATGTAAATATGCCTAATAATAATAATTTTAAAACTTTTTAATTACTAACAGTGTTTTGTGTTTATATTGTGTGGATTCTTGTGAGTTGTATGAAGAAAAAAGATGTTTTGTGTATAAACTGAAGACAAGACGACTAGCTTTTCTACAATTTTCACAAATAAGCCGCAGTTGCAGATTTTGAATAATTCCTGCCTAATTCACTTCTATTATTGTTAAGCACTTTAAAATTGGCATGTTTGTTGTAAATAATATGTAGTTTTAGAAAATATGTGTTACTTGGGTGCAAAATAATCTTTTGAATTTTTTATGAGGTGTTAAAACCAAAAAAAGTAAATTATGCTTACAAATTTTACATACAAACATGTATGTACAAAATATTTTTTATTTTATATGACCAACCTTATAGTTTCCTGCCAAAGCCTATAATGTTACAAACAAATTAAAAAAAAGAATTATCAGTTTTTACTAAGCAATATGGAAGTTACAGCTTATTTACTAAAACTATGCAAAAAGGAACAAAAATAGCCTGGCCTTCAAGGTACCTGAGCAATATCAGGAGCTGGCCTCTGAGACTAGTGTAACTCAATTGGTCATTGGCCTTAAAAGGGTTAAAGGGGAAAACTGAAAAGAACTTTACTACAGTTGGCTTTAAATGATATAGAGTTAGAAGATGCTATTGGGTTCAGGGACATTCAAAGAGGGGAACGACGGGGGGCAAGCTGCCCCTGGTGCAGTGGTTATAGGCTGTGGGAGGGGGTACCGTGGCCTTGGGCTGATAACACAGCAACAAGCATGATAATAACACAGCCGCAATATACATTTACTTGTATTATAATATGGAATTACAATTGAAATATGTGCCTTAATAAGATTTATATTGTTATAATTAATTGTAGAAATGATAACGTTAATATGTTTACTTCTTGTATTTAAGTTAGTGGGGGGAGGGGGACGCTGAGGCTATAATGGCCCCTGGCGTTACTAACCCTAGGAACGGCCCTGGGAAGTTAAATGAAAAACTAATAATTGAATATTGTTTTAGGTAATTATGGAGTCTGTGATCGGTACTGAGAAAAAGTCCAGCAGTCGCAAAACCTGTGCCATGACCGGTTGTGAAGTCAACCAAGCCCGTTCTCCTGGTGTGCATTTTTTTAAATTCCCTGTTTCCAGACAAGAGATTTGTGAGCAGTGGGTGGCCAGCTGTGGGAACGAAGCTCTCGGTTCTCTAACTAAAGCGGCACTTCGAGCCAAATTAGTGTGTGAAAAACACTTCACAAATGATAGTTTCACGAGCACTCTAAAGACAAGGCTAAAAATAAATGCAATCCCGACAACTGTGGAAACTTGTTCTTCTCCAACTACACCTTTATTGGAAGAAGTGACCTCGTTGCCGCAATCTTTGAAAGAAACGCCGTTTACCCCTCCTGTGTGTAGGACACAATCCAAAACCAAGAGTTCTCTTTTTAATAGTCCACTTCAAGACCCATGCACTCCACTGTACAAAATGTATAGAAGGGTAAAAAAACGGAGACTAATGCCAAAAAAAAACTGATTCATCTGGAAAACCAAAGGTTTTAAAAAAACTGCACATGAAATTAAACTCAAAGAAGTTAAAACAGGCTCTGGAGAGAAGGAAGGAAAAGCCCCAGAATGCATCAAGCAATGTAGTATTACAGGCACTACAATCCTGTCCGCCAGAAAAGGTAGTAACTTTTTTTGTGTCCACACAAATTTTACGTAGAGTTGGAGTACACTGTAGTATTTGTTCTTAGACTAATCATAATTAAAACTAGTTGTGTTACTATGGGAGAGATGAGGGGGATAGAACTCTCCAAGAGTTCTAAAAAAATTGTCTGAAGTACAGAAGTCAAACTTTTTCTTAGAATTAGGTCTATCTAGTTTTAAAAACATTTATATTTTATTGAAATTCATGCCATACACCCACATGGTGTGAAGTGTTTTTAAATCAGATTCATCCCCTCAAAGCCAAGTCTTAGTTACACTACTGGTTTTAGTCATATTTAGTGTTGTTTGTAACATTTTATCAGAAGTATTTGTTTTTCAGATTAGTCCATTTCTGTTTTTAAACATTACATGTTTTTGTACCTTGTATTTTTTGTGATTTTTTGTAAATTCATATAGTTTTGAATCGTAGTGTTTAAAAAAAATAAACCGGGTCTTTAATATCATCTGGCCTGCCCTGGGGCAACATTAGACATAATATGGCAGATTTTACTGTAGATAGAATATGAAAGGTTTTATTGTAATTTAACACATTTTTCCTTTACTGCTGTATAGTATTTAAATTTTGTTTTCAAAAAAGGAGAAATCATTTATACAGCCAGATTATGAATACTGAATTTTATATTTGCAAGCTAAATATTAATGTAAAATTACATTGGTATTTTCATTTTAATATAGTTTTCAATTGTTAAAACTAAAAATTGAAAATAGTGGTATACCATTTCTTAACCATATATTTGTACGTATTGCATATTTTTTAGATCAACATAACAGTAACATAACATAATAGTATTGTGATTGGCATAAAAGCAGAATTTCGATTCATTTGGATTACCTCAATCCATTAAAATATTTCATGGATATAAACAAATTTATATTTATAAATATGGATATTATAATATTTTATCAAAAGACAGATCAAATTTGAAGAAAATGTGACAAAATTAGCAGACCAAACTTGATCAACTTTACTCACATTGTCAGATTTCAATAACCCAAATCAAAACATGTCATGTAATTTTTGGTGTTAAGGTGTTTTTCTTTTAAAATATAAGGGCTATTTAGAAAGTAAGAAAAGTTTTGGAATAAAAAAAAACCAATTAAAAGAAGAACATTTATTGTATACTTGTGAAAGAGGGACTAAAATACTACTTTTCTACATAGTCACCATGCAAATTCATAGCGGGAGACAAGCTTTGGAATTCCTGTGTCATAGAATTCTGCTGCCTGTAATCTCAGCCACTCAGTGACGTGTATCTGGAGCTCCTCATTGTCGTCAAAACCCTGTGTTGCTAGCCAGGTTTTTCATTTTCGGGTACAAATGAAAATCACTTGGAGAAAGATTAGGACTGTAGGGGGCATAAGGAAAAACTAACGAGTTCAAGAATTGCGTATGATTTGCCATGTGAGGTTGGGCATTGTTATCAAAAGAAAAATTTTGGTTGATAATTTTCCTTAGCACTTGTTTCCTAAGGTTTTGCAATGTTTGGCAGTACCGCTCAGAGTTTATCGTTAAACCACTCTCGAGAAAATCAATAAGAACAGAACAACATGCCTCTCCCAGAACACTATTGCCATCTTCCTGGTCAACTAAGTTTGCAGACATTCTTTGTTTTTTTTAGAAGATGTTGTGTGCCCCCATTTCATGAACTGTAATTTTGTCTCTCAATTAATGTTTCATCCAGATTTTGTCTCCTGTTACGATTTGATCCAATAATGCATCACCATGACTGTGGTAGGCCTCTAAAACCGTCAAAAGCTGCCCCCAATTGTTGTTATTTATGGTGATCTGTAAGTATTTTTTGGCACTCATCTTGCACAAAATTTATGGTAGCCTAGCTTCTGTGAGACAATTTCAAACAATAAAGTCCAAAACTTGTGGGAAACATATAGAAAGCTCAGTTATTGTGAAACAGCGGTTTTCATAAATTTTTTCGTCATCTTTGGCGACCAGATCGTCAATTACAATGCTGGGATATCCACTCTTCTCTTCATTATAAACATGTGTTGTGACAAATTATAAACTGAATCCTCCACTTCCGGACAGAACTTTCAGTCATTACGTTGTTCCCGTACACTTCACACACTTCTTAACGAATTTATATAGGTTTTAATTTTTTTTGCCAACCATAAACTAATCACAGATTTCACTTCATAACTGGCGGGATTTTTAATTGCAGCAATTTAAAAATAAAGAAAAGGGCAGCACGGAGATGTTTCCGTTGTCACGATTGGGTGCAGACTGAGGTGCTGAATACGAGAACTTCAATATATACACGATTAGCGCATGCCTGGTGGCATCAGGTGGAAACGTTCCTTACTTTCTGAATAGCCCTCGTAATAACAGAGTGGTTGTTTTAAATGTGAGTATGTAGAGATGGAATAACTCATGTAGGTTGTGAGCACATTTCATATGCATAGTTGTTACCAAATAAACATAAACTCCAATACTAGGTATATTTAGTTTGTGAAAGCTAATAATACAGGTCAAAATGATAAAAAGATATGATGATTTTTTTGTGGTACTCCAAGGATCAAGCGTTTAATTTATTTACATTAAATGTAAACAGTTTAACAAATTAGTACTTTATCAAAACCTCTAAAAAGAACATTTATACCTTTAGATGTACTGCATAGAAACACGTATTTTAAACAACTAACAACAAAGTGACAATAGAATAGAAACATTTTTTATTTCCAAAAACATATACACATAGATATTAGATTGATTTACATTTGATAAATAGTAAATTATAGTACCCTTTTACTATACTTACTAAGTGGCGATAAAATATAACAATTTAATTTTAAGTATAGTAGTTGGATAATATTATTTATATAATTTAAGTAAACTATTTATTACATATTAACACTAAAATGGAAATTAGCCTACATGGGCAAGCAGCCTGTGCGTAGGCTAAATAATATATAATATTTAATATAATAAGCAATATAACACTAATCTGGGGAACTTCTTATTAGTTTTTTTGAGACTACTCACATCAGTAAAAAAATATTTGCCAACAATTTTTGAACCAGTATTTTCAGATTTATCACTTATAATTTAGAAACTAAATGGATAGACCACTCCCTGGTTAAGAGTTTGAGAATCTTATAATTATACAATTTGTTATTTTCTAATTATTGTATGTAATTTGAAACTGCAAAACTCTGTAATGTTGAAATGTGTCATGCTAGGTATTTGAGAAACTCAAATTCTAGCATAATAATAAAATTATTAGTATTCATCATAATCTAATCTAGCTATTTTTTATTACCTCGGTGAGCATCTTCTTCCACCAACATAAAAGTTCATAAAAATTGTTGTGCACAATGAGATGATTATATTCTTTGCTAAGTTACTGTGCACAATGAGATGATTAGATTCTTTGCTAAGTTACTGTGCACAATGAGATGATTAGATTCTTTGCTAAGTTACTGTGCACAATGAGATGATTAGATTCTTTGCTAAGTGATCATGCATAATGAGATGATTAGATTCTGTGCCAAGTAATGTACTAGATTGTGTTTCTGTCTTCAATATGAGTTCTGTGACAGCCTTAAATGCTGTGAGTTACTGATTCCTATACTCATCAGTAGTATACATCTGTTTGTTTGTCTTAGGTGGAAATAAAAGTAGAAGTTAGCGAGTACTATGTCAAGACTATTGCATCACAACCTGAGGAAGAAAACACAGTATTTGTTGAGAAACAACTTTTAACATACCCTAGCAAGAAGAATGACTTCCGTATAATGAATTTGGTTCCTGTAAGTAGCTTTCTTGGTTTTATATAATGTACAAGTTGTGTCTATATATATTTAAACTTGTACTATTGCCCGAATTTAAACTACTTTATATGACAGGAACACGTTCCTCGTCAAATCACTCTCTTCATTCTTTTTGTAAATATGTGTTGGAACTCATCTTAACAAATAAATAATATGTACACATATAGCAGCTATTGTTGGAAGGGCTGATTCAATGTGAATGTTGAATTTAGCTCCAGTTCACCTCCATCTTATGTGCAGCATCTAAAATTTGACGCTGTTGCAGACTTGACTCCTGAAATCTGAATCTCATGTCTGATGTTGAAAAGATGCTGGGGGTTCGCTTTGAGCGTCTTCCAGCACTGCAACAGTTCGGTAATCCATTAAACAAACAGTTTAATCCAGTATTTTGGCGGGTGTAGAATTAGGGATTCAAGTTGAGATATATTACTGAAAACTGTGCCAACAAACAACCTACGATTGCTCAGTTGTCTTGTGGTTTTACCTGCTGTTCACGTTAAACAGTTGCCAGTGTTATCCACGTTATTGCTACTGTACTTAGTGTTGTAGTTTGTGCTTAATTTATATTTCAAGATGGTAAGTGTTTTTAAAATGTCTCAGTGTAAATGAAAACATAAAACTATAATTCTTCAGAAGAAGAACAAGAGACTAGGTAAAGGCTTACTAACCTCACAATTGGACATGGTGTGGGTTGCGCAATGATACATGACATATAGAAGAACAGTAAAAAGATTAATTTTTTGCAAAAGCAGTGAAAATGTGAAAAGTACCATGAAAATATTGATAAAGGGGAATTTCCTCAGGTTGAGGATAGCCTATAAACTTGGTTTCTTCAAGAACATAACAGGCGTACACCAATTTCAGGGGAATTCTTAAAGAAAAGGAAAAGGTATTCTATGAGAAAATAATGGAGATAAACAATTTCAAAGCAAGTGAAAGATGGTTAGAAAAATTAAAAAGACTTTTCGGAGTTCATTTGTTAAGTGCGACGTGCGAAAAACTTCATGTGATGTTGCTGCAGTCGAACTATTCAAGAAAAAGTTTAAGCAAATCATGGACACACTAGACCTAACTCCCGATCAAGTGTATAATGCAGATGAGAGTGGTTTTATTTTACCGGCTTTTGACCAAGGTTGCCTTTGCAACTTCTGTGAAGGAGGCACAAGACATATCTGATAGTAATATTATTTTTGTTTTAAAGAATCTTCAAGAGATAGTATTAAAAGGTTTGGTGTAATAACACACATTTGATACATTTTAAGCATTTTTATAGATTGTCTTCCAATAATCTGGTGGTCTAAAGGATTTCCATAAAAAATTGGTATACAAAAAAGTGCAGTGGTATCAGCATATCAGATGTGGTAAAAACCTCATAAATTGCTGGCGTCTTTGTGCGACAATCTGTATTGGGTGATATTTATTATAGTACACAGTTAAAATGTCAAACGAACCATTTATCTGTACTCAATATGTTTCGATGTATCGAGTAATGCCCAGTTTTAAAAATTTGTATTCCATCTTCGGTATAATAATAATAAACTAATTAATAATCGTTATGGTCTGTCAACCGATGAATTTTCGAATTACACATTTCTCTAGTAGCATTGTATGCTTTGCTCCATAATTGTATTGTGATGTAAAAACAAACCATAAAGTAGTATACAGTTTACATTTATTAGAGTAATAATATTAATATTGATGTTTTCGTAGCAACAAGGTTTTGTTTGTTTTTTATTTCCAGTATTGCTGCCAAGTTCATAAGTGTTTGACGATCGGTTGTTGACATTAATTTATTACACAAGTAGTGTTATTTTGTGCTTTATGTAATATACTGTATTTTATTTATAACAATGAGTAAAGAAAACTTTAGAGACGTGAAAACCATCTCTTACAAGTTTTAGACAAGAGTATTAGCTCAAACAAATTAAAAAAATTATACATGTGTACAATTTTGAATGAAACTAAAAATTTTATAAAAAAGTGTCAAAATAATTTCATATTAAAAAATATATTGTACTATATTTTATTTTTTCCAGAAAAATATGTATTATATTCTTCAATTTATTACAGAAAAGTGTTTGCCTTTTTTTTTAAATCTGGTATAATCGTTATGGAGAGATAACAATACAAAATTCAATAATGCAGCCAACACTTTTCTAGATTGATTTATAGGTAATGGAACAATCAAATTGAGGTTGAAAAATGTGGTAGTTTTCCTATATATATATATATATATATATATATATATATATATATATATATATATATATATATATATATTACTCTATTCCCTTTATAGTCATTTTCATCAAAATTGTTCCTAACCTCTATTACATCTGCTCTCACTGATAAAATAAAATTTTTTTAATATTGTAGCTGTTAGGGTACAACTCAGATTTTGTTAATATTGATGTGGGACTGAATTAAATATGGCTTTGACAACACCAAAGAGAATGATGAATCAATGAGAGTTTGCCTCCAGGAAAACAACTGCTGTGTTACAGAGGCTTGATTTAGTCAAGAATCATTTAAAGTTTAATCGGGGAATTCTACAATGCTAGGATCTTCAATCTCAAAAAGAAGGCACTATCTGTTGATAGAGCTATACTTATATGTACATAATTCTTCCAACTAAGATTTGTGTATATTGGAAAGTACACCACAGTAAAGTACTACCACATTGTAGTTTTTAGTTTCCAAAATAGAAGTAATTCAATAAATTGATACAGTTTTCAATTCAAAAGTCACTGTTCTACTTTTGTTCTATTATCCTCTACCCCCATCACATTAAAAAACTAAATAATTTAAAATAATTCTAAACCAAATGAATTTTTGTCCAGACAGGAGAGACTCTATAGTCTCTAGGAGGGCTTTAGAGTGTGTCCTTAGTGAGGTAGCAAGTTACTCAACACTTTCATAAGTTTTGTTTGAGTTAACTCTACAAATTAATCTTATACTGTTACTTTCTTATTTATTGGTTGATCGTTGTATATATTTTGTATTGATGTTTCTTGTTGACTCAATGTCTTGTTGACTTGTTGAAATAATAAACTCATTACAATTCAAGCTGTGGTCTATTACAAGTTTTAAAATGTTAGTCACCTTCAGAATTAGTGTTTATGTTATTGTGTGTGATTAGTTAAAAACCAAATTGTTAGATTTGGTGTGTAAATCCAGGGATATGGTACGCTTGTATGTTGTGAAAGTATAAACAACTGATGCTTCTTCCAGATGAAAGAATGTGACTATCCCAAAGAAGACGTGGCAGACAATCAACTTGGTGAGACAGAGGAGATGCACATCGTTGACTTCAGTGAACTGGCTAGCAGTTCTTTCAATCCGTTGAAGAGACTTGATGGATTAACGGACTCAAAGGTTTCAAGTACCACGAGTAAACATATAACACGTCCTGTTTTTAAAGTCTGTCAACTCTGTGAAAATCAGTGCTTTTCAACTTACAAAGACTTAATGGACCATTATAAATCAAGACATCATGTTTGTAAGTATCGGGTTAAAATTTGAATATTTTTATAAAGATTACAGTGTGAATAGACACTGATATAAGTAAAACATAAATCAGTTGAGATCTATCGAAGTAGATGTCTGTTAATCAAGTAAGTTTAGGAATAGGGGCCGTCCCTTGAATTACGTAATGCTAAAATCAGACTTTTCAGACTTCCCTTGTAACGGACTTGTATCGGTAATTCTAACTCCACTCAAAAAATGCGTAAACTGCCACAAACCCCCTCCTCCCTCAATTATAGTGTTTTAAAAATTGTAATATAATTTTTTTAAATTTCACTCCCAAGTAAAACTTTGGATTCATGATAAACCATGTTTACCTGTTTCGTAAAGTTTTATCTGTACTGTCAACGTTTGGCTCAAACTTCAAACAACTTGGCAAAAACTTGTACTCGCCCAAAACAGATTTAAACTACCTGCTTTATCATTTAAGGGCACATTTATATGGAGGATTCAGATTTTATTCTGTTTGCTTTCCATGGGAGGGGGGGGAGATATAATTTATGAATGAATTTAAGCAATTCATTGTTGGAGTTAAATAGTTACGTAACACTGCATCAAAATCCTCCCCCCCTGGGGCGTTAGGTAATTAAGGGACAGCCCAGAGTATAACAAGATGATGGGATATAACAAATGCTGTGCAGTTAGTTGCCAGACCATAGCAAGGTAATTAAGGGACAGCCCAGAGTATAACAAGATGATGGGATATAACAAATGCTGTGCAGTTAGTTGCCAGACCATAGCAAGGTAATTAAGGGACAGTCCAGAGTATAACAAGATGATGGGACATAACAAATGCTGTGCAGTTAGTTGCCAGACCATAGCAATAGTGAGGAGTTGAGTTGTGATATAGCCTGTTATTTTCATAACTAAAGTTAAAAGAGAGGAAAGTGCACACAACACTTGGCTTGGAAAGAAATTCTGCAAAATTAGTTGCCAGGATGTAAGTGTGCAATAAGAAGATGAGGAAAATAGACCTCTTATGGTAAGTTGGTCTATGAAAGGTAAGGGGAAAGGGGAGTGCAGGTATTAATTAGGGGGTGGAAAGAAATCCAGTAAAATTGTTTCCGGACTATATTGATGAAAGTGTGACTGAAAGATTTAATGGCCATTAGTGATTCGTATATTTGCTCTTTTAAAAAGAGCATCATAGACCTCTAAAGCTTTTGGTGTGTCACATGATTAATTATTAGAGTCATTAATAGGGTTTGGGCTATCTGATGTGGCTCCGGTTTACTCTGTATTTATTGAACTGTATTTATTATATGTTGAATTGTAGTACGTAACCAAATTTAATCAGTTATCAGTGGTAAAGTCCTCTTTACAAACTCAGAAATATGGAGTACCCAAGGGTCAATTCTTGGACGCATTTTTACTATTTCTTTACCATCAGAAAGGGTTGCCATCACACATATTACATAAAAACAATAACCTTTGTCTGTATGCCAATCACTTAAATGTAATAGTAATAGAAAAAAATAATGATGACATGCTGACAACGCTAGTTACTCATCATAGTTAATTTACAAGAAACACAAACAAATTAATAATAGAAAAGCATTCTCTAGACTTTTACAGTAGCAGATATAAAAATTAGATATAAAATTCCAAATGAAAAACTCTGAATTGAAAATGTAAAACTGTTAAAAACTTACAAAGAAATACTTAACTGGAAAAGTTATACAGGGTGTAACAAAATTCTCTACACAAACTTGAGGATATTGTTCCAGGGACTATAAGGAGCTAAAAACTAAATACAACTAATGGTTTACCTCTTTTCGTTTACTGATTTTATGTGTGTGGTTTTCAGTTTTATTTTGTATTTCAGAAACCAGTAAAAATATATAACTCACATTTGGTAGTTTCATATTTCTTGCAGTATAAAATCAAGAAAAAAATTATTATTATATTACCATCACATCACGTTTTAAGATGGCGAGTGGTTGAAAATGTTAAAGCCTAATATTGTAAATACTAATATAATTATGAAATAACATATCAGCCAAGAAATAATGTAGATGTAAACTTATAACATTTTTTTAATGCTTGGAAAAGTTTTTACTGTCTACACGTTTATGGCATTATTGACCATGCTTTACAACTGTTAAAAGCTTATATCTAAATTATCTATTGACCAATTTTTATGATCTAGGTATTGAAATGTTTTTATCTATATTTACCAACATTTATTATTCTTTAAAATTTGTCAAATCTCTTTTGGTTTTTAAAGTGTTAAGCTTTAAAAACGTAAATCATCCACCATCTTGAAACGTAATATGATAATATAATATTAATTTTTCGCATGATTTTAGACTGCAAGAAAAAATAGTTAAACCAAATTTGAATTTCATATCTTTACTGGTGTCTGAAATAAAAAATAAAAACTAAAAAAACACATACAGAATGACAAATGTTAAGCAAAAAGAGTTAGAACATTGGTTGTGTTTAGGCTCTCCTCTTGGTTTGTAGAACAATGACCAAAAGTTTGTAAGAATGTTTTGTTACACCTTGTACAATATATATATATATATATATATATATATATATATATATGACTAGGATAGACTAGTATCAATATTTATGGCAGAACAATCGAGCTATCGATTGAAGTGTATTATTACTCAATAAAACAAACTTAATTCCTCTTTTTTATGGTTAGAAGAAACGTCTTGTACGAGCAACTGTACTGACTGTGACCAGCTGACCGGGCCGACTGTCTAATTAGTTACATCTGCTGTCGTGTTTTGGTGTCTGCCTAATTGATTTATTTTGAGTTTATGTTTTGTACTGGTTATTAGTAGTATGGTTGATGTGTTTTGGTGTCTGCCTAATTAATTTATTTTGAGTTTATGTTTTGTACTGGTTATTAGTAGTATGGTTGACACACTCAATTTTAGGGATAAAATCGAGTGATTTGAGAGAACTGTTTAGCTGAATTGGAACCAGTTTCCTTATTAGGGTAGTTCAAGGTTAATTTTTTTAAAATAAAAAACTATAGTAACAATAATAACCTAATATTATTATTCCTTGAAACTTTCCTGAAAACAATGACGTATTATAATAAGTCATATACAGATTGAATATCAATGTTGTAAAGAATTGTACAAAAAGGCTAAAATATGTTAGTGAATTTTGTCCAAAAGTTCAAAAATTGTTAGAAAACTAAACATTTTTTAAATGTAAAAGCGCTAAAACTATATATATTTTTGGTAACTATAAAATTGTGCTTCTTTTTTATAATTTGGAATTGATTTAAACCTCTCACACAAATGTGATGAGATAGTGCAAAGTTATAAAATCAATAAAATCTTATCAAGAATATTCAAATACCAAAATCATTTTAAGGTAAGAAAAATAATAATAAAATAAATTTATTATTATTTCTTAATATATTCTGTATGTAATAAAATAAGTCATGTTGAATTTCCAGTGTTACAAAGGAATTGTACGCAAAGGCTGAAACATTGTTAGTAAATTTTGTTACAAAATCAAAAAATCCTAAAAAAGTAAAAATTTTTTAAGTAATCCCACTAAAACTGTACATATTTTGAATAAGTATAAAATTTTACATCTTTTTTATATTTTTGAAGTTTTATAAATCTATCACACATGTATGATAAAATAGTGCAGTTACCGTAAAATGGGGTGAATAGCAACACTGGGGTGAATAGCAACAAAACTTCCGAAAATCTTTTACAAAATGGTAGAAAGGCACAAAACTGATAATCCACCGCGGGATATTTTTTTTTGAAGCTGCAAACCTTGAAAGTTACAGGGAAAAATAACGTTGTTGTGTTGGCATCACTGTACTGCTGTGTATTGAAGACGACACATGTGCTTTTAATAACCTCAACAATTGAATCTTTCTAAACTTCTCATGTAAGTACCAAACTAAGTTCTTTCATACAACCAAGTAGGTTTTTTTATTGTGCTAAAACATCTAAGAGATCAATTACAGGAGTTAACAAATCTATCTATTCTGAAACATGTTGTTCAATAATTTTTAGGTTATCATGTCGGATATTTTTAAATCACGGGGTGAATAGAAACAGAGAATTGTTGTGTTTCTTTTCACCCCACGGATTACAAAATTAGATAGTAAGGTTATAAAATTATATATATACAATATTTTGTTGTTATTTTAGTGCTTGTTCACTGTCTCAGTTAGTATGGAGTTATATAGTATGCTTAAAATTTAGGCTACTATGAATGTTACTAAAAGTAACCAATTTTCAACAGGTCTAGGCCCAGGTAACCTAAATTAAATCTCAGTACCTACGGTACATATCTTTCTTTCTCGTTTTAACAACTGTGTAGTAATGTTTAACATATATTACGTATCGTACTGTACATATAACATACCCATGTGTGTATGTTTAACATATGTACGGTAACTTAAGAAACATTTTTATGTTAGATATGAAACATATGTTTCAAGCACATTTTAAAAACAATTAGGTCTAATACAAATGTTTTTTTCCAGCATGCCGAGAAACTATATATCTCTCAACAAACATAAAAAACACTCGGCTGAAGACTTAAAAAGGGCTCTGAGTTTAATAAATGATGGTATGAGCTTAAGAGTAGCGGCAGATTGCTCTGGCATTCATTACAGTGTGCTTTATAGACACATGAAGAAAGGTAGCGAGATGAAGAAGAAGGGGGGACAAACTGTATTGTCAGAAGAGGAAGAAAAAATTATTGTTGACAGACTAAAAACAGTCGGTGAATGGGGTTACCCGATTGATTCGATCACTCTACGGCTGTTGGTGAAAGAATATCTCGATAGGCGTGGAAAGACAGTGATCAAGTTTAAAGACAATCTTCCAGGAAAAGATTTTGTGTATTCGTTTCTACAACGCTACAAAGCTCAATTATCTTTCCGAATGTGCCAAAACATCAAACGGTCTAGGGCAGCCGTAACACCTGAACTCATCAATGAGTATTTTGATAACTTGGAAGTCGAGTTAAAGGATGTCCCTAAATCACACATTGTTAACTACGATGAAAACTAACCTGTGTGACGACCCTGGCCGAACAAAAGTAATAACAAGGAGGGGCTGCAAATATCCTGAAAGAGTAATGAACTCGACCAAAGCGTCAACTTCTGTGATGTTTGCTGCGTCAGGTGATGGAACCATATTACCACCATATGTGGTATATAAAGCTCAGCATCTTTACGACAGCTGGAGGGAAGGAGGTCCAGCCAACTCCCGGTATAATCGTACTAAAAGTGGATGGTTCGATTCTTCTGTTTTTCAGATTGGGTTGAAACTGTGGCTTTACCTTACTTTAGACGGTTTGATGGTGTGAAGTATCTCATTGGGGACAACTTGTCCAGCCACCTGTCACTAGACGTTATAAAAAAATGCAACGAGAGCAAAGTTAAGTTTATCTTTCTACGAGCAACTCGACTCACATAAACCCAACCACTAGACGTCGCATTTTTTTCGACCGCTTAAGATATCATGGCGCGCTATCCTCAAAGATTGGAAAAATGGGCCAGGTAGGTACGAGGCTACTGTCCCGAAAGATAAGTTCCCCAGCCTCTTAAAAAAAGTTTTTGAGACTTGCAAACCTGATAACATTATATCAGGTTTCAAAAAGTGTGGAATAATCCCTATAAACCGCAAACCAGTGTTGGCAATGCTTCCAGGTTATGGCGTTTCCGATAGCGCTGCCGTGAGTTCAGCCCAGTCGTCGGCTGGCAATACACCTGGTACTGTATGTGAAACACCTATTGAAGCAATTGATTCTTGTTTCAAAGAGCTTTTGAAAAAATTGAGGCAAGGTGACTCCCCAAAACCGAGGAAGAAAAGAGTGAAGGTTTCGGTAGCAGCTGGGAAGAGTGTCGGCATCCAAGATTTTGTTGAGATGTCTGAAGATAATCCCGAAATAGTTGACCAAGCTGGGACTAGTACCGGTACCAGTACCGGAGTTAGAAAGGCAGGCACCAAGATTACAAAAAAAAAAAAAACAAAAAAGAAGGCAACCCAACCATCATCGTCTGACAGTGACATGTCAGACTATTCTGTCCAAGACACAGACAAAGAATTAATCTTGTCATCTCCAGACGAAGAGTCAGGTGTAGAGGAGCCCTTAAATACGCAATTGTCATTTCTTCCGGAGATTTCGCTGTGGTAAAGGTCTATGGGAAAACTAAAGCCCACTTCAGACTATATGTTTGCCAAGTCAAAGATTATGAAGAAGGTGGTTACATCTGCCAGTTCTACAAAAAACAACCTTTTGCGAGAAAATTTGCTGTTACAGATGAAGACTCCTTCGTAAGCAAAATCGATGTTGTCCGTAAACTTGGTGTTCCAATTGTTGCCCCAAGCACATCACGTTTTAACAATACCATTAGTTTTGATGATGATCTCAGTGGACTGACATTATATTAAGTAGTAGAAGTCAATCAAAAACCTAGCTAATGTTTGCTGCTTGTTTCTTTTGTACCGGTAACTATTTTTTGTATTAATAAATTGTTTACATGAAAAAGTGCATTTAAAAATCTGTTCCCATGTTTTTTTATATTGTAACATGTAAAAGGTCATAAAACAGTGTATTTCCATTCATCCCAACACTGGGAAATAGAAATATCTAGCAAAAACAACATATGTTTCTATTCACCCCTTTCCGTGGGGTGAATAGAAACAGTAACATTTTAATTTTTTTAATTTTTTTGGTGAAGGATATTTAAAAATAATTAATACTGCTTAATAGAAGAAGGCAAGACCGGAAAAACTGAGGTAATTTTCACTGGTTTAGCATTAAATTTAATAACTGTTTTTTAGCTCCAAAGTTGAAAAACTGTTGCTATTCACCCCATTTTACGGTATAAAGAAATTCATATCAAGCACATTTTAACACCCAAATACTATATTTTTAAAATAAGAAAATAAAATTAAAGATCATTTATAATTTACACAAGGAATATTTTGAAAACATTATGTATAATAAGTTGTGTATTTGAAGAATTTTGAGTGGTATATAACAGAGCAATATAAAGCTCACAAACAGCTGTAGAAAGGGTGCCAGTACAGAAGCAGACACTACCAATTTGAGGGTTACAATTAGAGTTACGCTTTCACCATTTATATAAATTCAAAGAATATTGACAAGTATTTGGTCTTCTGATCATGTCTCAGTTAGTTATTTAAACATATGTTCTGTAAACAACCAAATAAAAAGTAATTGAATCATAAACAGTGAGTGTTCTATGGTTTAGTGGTAGCATACTCGTCCAGCAATTAACAGATATTATTTGAGTCCTGACAGAGCAATTGAATTAATCCCTGTTAAAATCACTTGTATACTTTATTTTTTATGTATTCTGGAACTGTATAAATAGCTCATTTTATTTTTTTTAGCGTCTGTACCACCTCCAGCAAAATCTGTAACAACTCCACCAACAAATGTGACCTTTAAAAAGCGTTTTCGTATGTTGAAAAAATCCAAAGATACAAGTTCTAGCAGTCCAGATGGCCAAGATGTTTTTCCATATTATTTCATTGAAGAACATTCCTGAAAGAAGAAGAAAAGCTGCTAGAGAAAAGATTGCAGCTTTATTAGATTTTAATTGCAGAAAAAGATGTAGATCCCCAGGAGATACAATTATGTATATGAAGTTAAAGCAATTTTTTGCTTCAAATTGTGCACATTGAATAAGTATATTTATGATCAAAGTATCCTATTCTAATTTTAGTGGAAATATTCATTTTAGGGTGCATTCATTTACGCTATTTGGTCTTGGTGAAAAAGTCTTTCCAGATAATTATGTATTCATTTGTGTTCCTTAATCCAAGCACTTTGTGAAAGACAAGACGTCAGAGTTTTGTAAAATTTAGCATCTATTTCTGAGTTGTGAATAACATATTTAAATAATTTTCTAAAGTAAACAGGATTTGTAAACAGATTATTATGTTTTGCTATTGGTAATTTTGTGAGAATTTTGTATATATTTAACTGTAAATTTGTATCTTTTGTATATATTTAACTGTAAAATTTGTATCTTTTGTATATATTTAACTGTAAATTTGTATCTTTTGTATATATTTAACTGTAAATTTGTATATGTTGTATATATTTAACTGTACATTTTGTATAGTGTAATACAAATTAAAAGTTGGTTAATGTATATAATTATTGTAAATATATTACCTAGTAACTTAAATTAAGAAAAGCCAATTGACTGTAAAAAGTTGTGTTCTTCAGGTAATAAATTTGTAACAATTTTATTTCTAATTTTTATTTTCTCCTTTATAAATCTGGAGTAAGCGATCTACTACAGTTTTGGCTCATGATTCACACAAGCAATTAGAATTATCAGCATCCTGCCTAATTACTTAGTATAATAATTTATATACATGTTATTATAATTTATTCAGCAAAGTGGTAGATTTTGTAGAAATGTGCATATGCAATCAGCCTCATGACAGAGTTTTTAGGAGATTTTGGATTTTCTCCGGTCATGACCTCCAGAATGAGTAATTATAAACAAATTTTATTCTATTACTTTTTCAATATCACTTAAGGTTTCAAGATGGCGGTCATTAAAAGTTTGAAAAGAAATGGTTATACATAACTTCTTATGCATTATAGTGCAAAACAATAAAGTGTCATTTACAATACTGTTTGTTCCAACCTGTGTTTTTAATATCACGTACGGTTATCCAGATAGTGGGTGTATAAAGTTCTAACTAGAAATTATTAGGTAGATTTTCATAGAAATTTGCTTATTGCAATCATCGTCATGACAGATTTTCTGGAAGATGGATTTCCATGACCCCCCAGGATCTAGTAAGACCCTTGGTATGCTATTACATTTCAATTTAGTCCAATTGTACTTCAGTGCACTGTGAAATTTCCTATAAAATAGGTCCTGTCACTTTTTGTATCTCCAAAGGTTATAAGTCATTAAACACCCTCAAAATAATTTTTTTTATATCCAGAAAATAAATAAACACTATGGTCTACATTTAACAACCTGGCAAATCCCATCTCCGAATTCAAATTATCACATAAATCCTCTTATTCCCCCATTTTGGTGAAACCTACCTCTTAGGGGCTGAGGGCACAGCCCCCAGCGAGCCAAAAACGAGTAAATAACATGTAACCGTTTCTTTCCCAAGTTTGAGAATGGTGGTCATTCGCATTTGGGGCATAATTTTATCTTGTTAAAATTTTTGTCTAACAGGTATTCAAGATTATGGACTTTCTAAATTGTTTGAAAAGCTTATGATTATATTAACAGGATAACCTTAAAGGTTGTCCCATCAGTGTTGTGCTAATCACATATCTAAACTAATAATGCATCATCATCATCATATATATATATATATATATATATATATATAATATATATTATATATATATATATATATAAACACACACACACACACACACACTATTAGTTGCCCTAGGCTTCGTATGCAATTTCCTGTTGAAAAATAGTTTATTATATCTACGTATACTTTTTCTATCACATTCTAAACATTCCTGAGATAATTGATAGTCGTTCCTTCTTGCGCCTCTTTGGCGCATTATGAAGGTATGTACCATATTTTCTCTATCTCTATCATTCGTGGATTTTGCTAGTAAACAAATGTTTCTGCCTCTTTTTGAACTTCAGCTGAAAGTATTAACAGATATACAGGGTGTTTCCAAAAGGTGTTCCAATATTGTGGTATTTTGTTCTAGACGTGAAAATAAGCAAAAAACTTCATAAGGGGGTATGTCCTAAAATGTTTAGTTTTCCGTCTATCTGTCTGTATGTGATTTTTACCAAAAAATTTATATCTTAAATTCACAAAATAACTTTGAACATTTAAACAATCTAATGTTTCTGTGGATTGACTGCTAAGTTGGTATAGTCAATAGTCAATATATTGAGAATAATCATTAAACGTCAGACATATCCAAGGTTACTATACAGAAGGTTGCCTCAGTCGCGTGCGCACACACTTGGCGCACACGTCACACTCAGACCTCCCCCACCTACACTAGCCGCTGTCAAGTGCCGCTAACATGTGTTCGCTCAGACGCTCTACGATTAACCAGTTCAATGTATTTATTATCATTATTAGTGACCACGTTTTGTAAAAGGTTGGATGATTTAAGTGTGTGAGATGCCTGGGGAACGGTGTGCAGTAGCCGTTTGTAACAACAGCCGCGTTTAAAACACGTAAGTTGTCAGAAGAAAGTAATAAGGTATTTTATCACAGATTTCCTAAAGATCAGTCATTGTCAAAACAGTGGGCACATTTTTGTAAACGGGCGGATAAATATTTTAATCCTCTTACTTCTGTTATTTGTTCTGATCATTTCACAAGTGAGTGTTATGAACGTGGTTTAAAAGCAGAACTTTTAAATTTAGCCCCTAAGAAATTATTAAAGCCAAATGCTGTGCCTACACTGTTTTCATGCTCTGAAACTGCTACAGTGTAAGCATTCAACAAAATAAAATTATTTCTAGCGAACGAGACAAACGCATTAAGAGCAGGGATTCCAAACAGATTGTAGAGTATATTTTAAACAATGAATCTACTGAAAATGAAGCCAGTTTAGAAGCTCCGGATATGAATGAAACCCTGTTAAAAGAAAACAGTGAACTTAAAGAAAGGTGCTCAAATCAATTTTAACAAAAAAATCAAATTGATGTATTGCTTAGCATGAAAAAACAAGTAGCTTGGACAAGTGATGAAATCTCGTTGGCTTTTACTCTAAGGTACCTTAGTAAGAGATGTTATTTGTTTATAAAAAGAAAGATGAAAATTCCCCTCCCATGACTTTCAACGCTTCAACGTTGGGCTTCACGTTTTGTAATTGATCAGGGGCTGTTTGTTTCAGTGTTCAAATATCTCGAAGTAGCTAGCTCTTCATTTAAAGAGCACGAGCGTGTGATTATTTTGCAATTTGACGAAATAAAAGTCAAAAAAAGTTATGGAGTACGACTCCAAGAACGACCAAATTGTGGGTCCGCACAGTCAAATGCAAGTTGTTTCAGCTCGAGGACTTTTTGCAAACTGGAAGCAACCCCTTTACGTTAAGTTCGACACACAAGTTACTAAAGAGATTTCTATCGACAATAATTATGAAATTAAAAGAAACAGGCTATACCGTAAAAGCTTGTGTAAGTGACATGGGAGGTGGAAATGTAGGATTGTGGAAAACAGCTAGAAATAAACTACCAAAAAGACATAATTTGTTCCTAACCCCTCCTCCAACGAAAAGGTATACTTATTTGCAGACGCCCCTCATGTTTTGAAACTAATTCGCAACTGGTTTTTAGATACTGGTTTTGAACTTTCTAATGATCAATTTGTCCAAAAAGAGCCAGTTTATACAATTCTAAATATGGAAGAAAATGAGGATTTAAAAGTATGTCATAAATTAACGACAGCGCATTTCACTGTTCAAAAATCTGAGCGTCAAAATGTGCGGAAAGCTAGTGAACTAATGTCTCACACAACGGCAACAGCCTTGAGACATTACTTAAGAAATTACGAAGTTGCACAGTCCACAAGCAGTTTCATTGAGCTTGTGAATAAATGGTTTGACATGATGAACTCCTACAGTCCTCAACAATTTGGAGAGTACTCTCAAAGAGCGTTTGGACAAGACTTGGCAAACAAAATGAAATATTAGACGAAATGTTGAAAACGATGACAACAATGAGATGCTGTGGGAAAAAAGTCCTTACAGTTGTTTCAAAATGGGTGCATTATATCTATCATATCACTAAAAGAGTTGTTAAAAGATCTCAAAACATCGTACGACATTAAATACATTCTCACTTATAGGTTTAACCAAGACTGTTTAGAGAATCTATTCTCTCAGATTAGAACGAGAGGGAGGACTAAACGATCATCCTACCCCATTAGATACCATATACCGTCTGCGAATGATCATTCTTGGTTAAAACTCAAGGCTTATCACAGCAAATACTAACACTAACAACAACGAAGACACGTCAGAAACAATCGTTAGTAAAGTATTGCGCGTAGCAGGAGTAAACGTGATCGAAACTACATGCCCTTTGCTTCGATACAGGTCAATCTTCAGTGGAGATGACACAAGATAAACTTCCATGTACACCAGGACCAAGCAACCACTCCGTTGATTGTAAAAATGATGCCTTGGAGTATCTTTCAGGATGGGTGGCCAAGAAGCTAAAAACAAGTTACCCATATCTTACGACAGTTCAAGATGAAGAGAACGTTAAAATTTCCTGAAATCGGCATGAATGATTCATGGATTAAACATTTATCATATGGAGGATTGACTCATCCATCACCAGAATGGCTTCAACCAAGCAAAGTGGATGAACGAAGAATTTGAATCATTTCATAAAAAATACCTTTCCAAAGAACCATATTACTAATATTTCATAGAAACAAGTAAGCTTTTTGTAGTGTTCATTTCTTTCAATGCGCTGAGGCGAAACTGTATTTATGAATAAAATAGGTTTGCATGTTTGTAACTTATTTTTTAAATTGAAAAAATATTGAATAATAAATTTTTTTTGATGGTATGTTATTTGCAGGCGTAGTAATTTTGTTACATAAAATAAAGAGCTACAGCAAGTTATAGTGTTTATTTACATTTAAATTGAGATATTTCAAATGCTTTAGTTGTATGGCTTCAAATGGACGGTTATATTTGTTTTATTTAGGATATATACTACTTAAAGTTAAGAAAAATAAGAATATATTAAAATTTTGTTTATGTAGGTACATCATTGTTGTTTCCAGTTTTATTGTTCATTATATAGATACATTCTAAATCATCTTTGATTTGGAGTATTGACATCAAATAAATGTATTACAGTAAGGTAAAGTATGCAAACTTCTTCACATCTCCAGCTTTAATATTATTTCAATGTATATTTATATTCTAAATATTTCTAACCATTTTCAAGCTAGCAAATACAGATGCGTCTATTAGTATGCAATAAATAAATT
>NW_025778959.1:0-64269 GCF_021130785.1 Homalodisca vitripennis | reverse complement strand
GGAGATCCAACCACTCAAACATTAATCTTCCACAATAGACTAGACTTATTACTTTTTATCCTTTACACCAATGTCTCGACATTTGTGGTAAGTGATGTGTGACGCTCCTGTACATTCTTATACTATGGTTGTCCAGATTTAAGTAGAAAAGGGATTCTTGATGATTTTCTGGTGTTGTAGCTGTGGTTTTCTAGTTTCTTGGAAAGACCACGTTTGTTAACCAAAAATGTTACTCCATTGAATATAGATAGTATGAAGATTATTGCATGCTATGAAGACAAACAATGAGACAACAAAAAATTTAAAAAAACTAGCAGTTAAAATTGGTTCCCACTTCTGAGACAATGGCCTTCTTGCCACAAGCCATTATTTGATACATTATCCCAATCATCAGAGTTAACACTTTCACTGCCGACAACGTAATTTGACGTCGCGCAAGGAGTTCTATAGACTGCCGACAACGTCATTTGACGGCGCCGACTTTTACAGTAATAAAAAACTCATTTAAACGACTATGAAATTCGGGCATTGATAGTCATTCGCTAATTCGATGTTTTTTGTTTCTTACTCTATGTATTATAATCTATGAAATGTTGTTGGCAGTCATCTGTAACATCGGAAAAAATGTGGTTTGTTTACCGGCTTCGCGTCGGGCGTCGGCTATTTTGTTGTCGTTTCTGCTACCGTAGTTCGTCGTCTGCGTCGTTATTGTTTTGCTTGCTATTACGTTTGTTTATGATTGTTTTGTGAGTAAATACAATGGAATCGTAACAGTATTGAAGACAATCAAGTTCTAGAAGAGTTTACTCAGATGTTCAAGTGACAGTGAAAGTGATGATTTATTTCCAAGATGACACAGATAATGATCCCGATTTTACTTACTTGATCGGACTATCTTGGAGATGCAAGTAAGTTTGTTGACATTGTATTTTTTACTCAAATAACAAATATAAGCAAATTAGTAATAAAAACATTTATTCTTGTGTTTTGTAAATAATTGGTTTATTACAGAATTTTACAGTTTATTGTTTATTTTCAGCTTCTGATGAAGATTTTGATGATGTTTCCTGGAACAAGTGGGCTAGGGCCTATCAGACACTCCCAATAGACCAAGTACAATTGAAACTAGTAAGTCATGAAAATATACTTCATCATGAATCTAGTAAGTAGATATGGTTTTGTTAGGCAGTGCAGACAATCTTTTAGGCTAATATAGCCTACTGCAACAAATTTGTTTGATAGTGTAGGCTATTTTGTTTTCCTTTGTCAATAAAGTTTATTTTGCAATCCTTTATATATAGTCCTGGCCTATTGTAGAGTAATTTAGTTTGTTTATTGTAGGCTCTGAAGATGAAGCCATGGAAGAAAGCCTAGGCCTAGAGCCATCCGTGGAAGGCCATTGGGGCACAGTACAGCTAGGCCAACTGTTCGAAGAACTCAGGCTAGACCTACAAATACATATAACTGGACTGACAATGATTGTGACTCCAAACATTCCTGTGTTTGTTGGGCAAGGTAAACTGCAGACAGGTACAGTTCTGGAAGAAGGATGTTCAGTAAGTGACACATTTTCTCATTTCATTGACAATGATATAATAACCCTATTGAAACATCAAACAAATCTATACGCCTCTCAAAAAATAAGACAATTGAGGGCAAAACAGGCACTTTCACCTTCTTGTAGGATGTCTGAGTGGAAGAGTGTTAGTCTACTAGAAGTAAAGAAGTTTCTAGCAATAATTATACATATGAGAGCTTCAGCAGCAGACCACAGATCCAAGATCACTGGAGCACTGATCCTGTTGTCTCGTGCAATTATTGCCCTAATATTATGGGAAGGAACAGATTTCTTTTGATTCTCTCTAACCTTCATTTGAGTGACAGCTCAGTCCAGCCTAAAAAAGGAGAACCCCGGTTATGACCCCTTATACAAAGTTAGGCCACTGATTGATCACGTTGCTGAACGTTTCAAGGAAACTTACCGCCCAGGGGAAAATGTAACAATTGATGAGGGGATGTGCAAGTTCAGAGGAAGACTTGTTTTCAAACAGTACATGCCCAAAAGCCTAGCAAGTATTGGAATAAAATTATATATGGTGTCTGAGAGTACCTCTGGCTATATTTTGGAATTTTCAGGTTTATTGTGGGCAAAGCAATGTTGTTACACAGATTGTAATAAACTTACTGGGTAATCTTGCTGGCGAAGGGCGTACACTCTATACAGATAGGTATTACACAAGTCCAACTTTAGCTACAGCATTAGAACAGCTAAATACAGGTATTGTAGGAACTGTAATGCCAAACAGAATTGGGCTGCCACAAGAACTGAAAAAACCCCGATTAGAGAAAGGTGCTCAGTTGTGTCGTAGGGATGGAAACATCTTAGCCATATGTTGGAGGGACAAAAAAATGTCCATATGCTCAGCACCAGACACAGAGCTGAAATGGTAACCTACACAAACAAAACAGGCAAAGAAATGACCAAGCCAGCCTGTGTTGTAGGCTACAACAAGAACAAGTATGGTGTCGACTTGTCTGACCAGCGCATGTCATACGGAGCTTTTGATCATAAATCAATAAAATGGTGGAGAAAAGCTTTTCTTTCATGTAATACTCATGTGCCTAGTTAATTGTAACATTATTTACAATAAAGTAAATAGAAAAAAAATTACCATGACACAATTCATGAAAAAATTATGTGGGGAGATGGTTGTTCAAGAAGATGTTCCACCAAATACTAACGGTAGGCATCTAAGCAGACTACAAAACTGGGAAGCATTTCTTAGAAAAGATTCCAGTGCCTGAAGGAAAAGAAAGAGCTCAAAAAAGGTGCAAGGTATGCTCTTTGATAACTAAAAAACAATCAGGCAAGGCTGCAAGAAGAGACACTTCATATCAGTGTAGCGAGTGCAAAATTGCCATGTGCAAAGAACCATGTTTCAAGACTTTCCACACTAAAAAAAATATTTCAGCATAAGTAAATTTTAATTGTAAACATGTGTAGCTATAGTGTTAGTAATGACAATTCTAAATACAGAAAAAAATAATAAAAAATATATTATGCTACAGACTAGTACATGGTGATGTTTTTTGGTCAACTTTTTATTTTTTAACAAAAAACGTTATGTTTTTTAAGTTTTCAACCAAGACTTTCTGTTTGAAAATATTTATGCATGAGCATCTGTGTAGAAAGAGGAAGAACTTAGCTTTAAAAAAATGTAAGTCCTATGGTTTTCTTATAATTAGTTAAAAAATTATATATATTTAAAAATCGTTAAAAATGGGCGGCAGTGTAAGAAAGTTGTCAAAATTAGGAGGCGGCAGTGAAAGTGTTAACATGTTGACTTGTGAGACATTATAGTGCATGTTTATTTAAGATAACTCAGTATAGAGCCGAAGGTGTTAACTATATGTATTATAGCTAGACAGTTGTTGTACATTAGTTTAAAATGTTGACAACTTTAGTGTGTGTGTGTGTGTTTTGATGTTAGGCTACTTTAGATGACTCAGTATAGAGGCACAGTAAAGGTGTTAAGGAACAAAATATTTACAATGCATACATTATTACAAAATTGAAATCATCCCAATTAATAAATAATTAAGCAATAACCAATTATATCACAATTTTGTTATTGTATCAAATATTATAGACATATATTAAATCTGGAGTGAAAGGTGTACAATTCTAGGAATATTCTATAATGATAATTAAAATATTATACACAAGAAAAATCTGAGGAAACATCATTAATTTAATGCGTAACATACAGTATTAATCCATTCGTTCTACTTTTGTTACAAAGGAATAAGAAAACATAAAATTGATGAATGCACAGTAAACAGTGATATTCGATATCTTAATCATATTGTAATAATAATTATTATAACAAGTACTGTTGATTGTAATGATTATTATTATCTTTGCATGTTTGCAAATACGAGGGTGGTCTGAAAAGTTTCCGATCTCAACGTGAAGATGGCAGCAGTCAGTAAATTAAAGCTACTAAATTTCGTTGTTCATCTGTTGACAGTTTTTTACATTTTTTTCTCCTTCCTGAGGGGAAAAAGACAGTTTGTTCCTGCGCTTAGTCCTAAAAGGACCTTTGTGCCTCCCTTACTTTAATTTACTTTAAGTCTGAGGCTTTTGCAAAAAACGATCAGATTTGAGGGCTCCTGTTCTCTGATATCCTTGGGGCTGAGGAGATATGCTCCCAGGAATCTTTTCCCAAGTTTCTAAGATGGCAGGATAATCTAACTAGATATGCTCTGCTGATTCCTCCTCTTCTCCACAGAGTCTACATTCGTCAGTCTGGCTAGGACCCACCCTCATAATATGTTTACATAAGGGGCCCCATGTCTTGTCAACATTCCTAATATTAGTCTTATATTCTCCTTATTCTGATCTAAGAGAGCTGTCCACCCTTTAACGTAAGAATAGATAAACATTTTGGATAGTCTTAATCCTGATGCTCTACTCCAATTATTGTTTCTTATCCTCTTTTCCCAATCTTTGACCAGAGCTTTACTGTTGGAGAAGGCTATTCCGTAACCTGGCTCAGGCCCCACCATTATGGACTCCGCTCCCTTTTTGGCGTGGATGTTTGCTTTTTCATTACCATGAATGCCTTCATGACCCGGCACCCAACCGAGTGTTACTCTGTTATTTGTTGCCAGCTCAGCTAGAGCATTCTTACATTCCCAGACTGCTTTCGAGTCAAACAAACAGGTATCGAGTGCCTTTAGTGCAGCCTGACTATCAAAAAGTATTAAGTATTTTAATCCTTTTGTCCTCATTTCTGGAACATTAGTCTATTGCCATGACCTCCACCTGAAAAATCGTGGGCATGTCTTCCCAGGGAACAATCATGTCAACTCCTGGTCTGTACATTCCGTATCCTGCCCTAGAGTCAAGGCGTGAACCATCTGTGTAGAACTTCAGGACTCCTTTTGTAGGGTAGGCCTCCTTTTTAATCCATTTCTCCCTACTTTCGATAGAGACCGTATATGGGTTATCAAAGGAGTATTTCTTAAACCTTGCATCTGACAAATTGGTTAGCATTTCAGCCTCAGGAAATACCTACCTGCAATATCTGCATGTGGCCTTCTAAGGAGGTAGTTATTATTATTACCTTTGTTCCTAGAAGCCTGTTGACAGCTACCCACCAAAGATTCAGCCATTTTGGACTCACAGTTTTTATGCAACAGTACCTAATTTGAGTGAGTTGATGTGAGCTTTTTTTGAGAAAATGGATAAAATCAAGTATTGAGCTGTCATTATATGTTTGTTTTTGAAAGGCAATACATCTAGTGTATGTGGACTCTGGACCATCATTTATCACAGTGAAATTAGAGCTGCTAAACATGGCCATAAAAGCTTAAGAGGCAATGAATTTTCGGGACGTTCAAAAGCTATCTGCAGGTTGGGTGCCGCGTTTGCTCACGTTAGATGAAAAACTTGTTCTAATAAACTTGTTCTAGTGCATTTCCAAATGCACTTTTGGCCCATTTTTAGGCAAAAATAAATCAGAGTTTTGGCACCGATTAATTACTTTAGATGAAACTTGGATACACCATTATGTGTCAACAAAAATACAGTCCAAACAGTGAACTGCAAAGTGGGAACCAGTACCAAAGAAAGCAAGAACTGTTTTTTCGGCTGGGAACGTGATAGTGACTGTTTATTGGGAAAGTCATGTAGTTATTTTAATTGATTATCTCCCAAAAGCATAAACAATTACAGGAGCATAATATGCATCATTACTTGAAAAGCTGAAGGCAGAACTTGCGGAAAAAGCTACGTTTGCAGAACAAGAAAGTCCTGTTTCACCAATATAACGGCTACTGTCTCGTACATCAGTGGTTGCCATGTCGAAAATCCACGAATTACAGTTTGATTTGCTTGACCATCCATCTTACTTACCAGATCTAGCCCCAAGCAACTTCTTTTTTTTCCCTCATCTAAAAATTGCGCTCTGAGGATAAAGATTTTCATTAAATGAAGAGCCAGTCACTTTCGTGGTAAATTATTTGGAGATAAAAATTGCAGAATACTATTTGGATGGGTTACAGAGATCGGAGCATCACTGGAAGAAGTGTGTAGAGTTACAAGGAGACTATGTTAAAAAAAAGAAATCAGATCAAATTTCTTGTATCTTTTTTAGGTCGGAGACTTTTCAGACCCCCTTGTAAGATGATGAATCCATCAAATAACCGTTTTACCTTTTGAGATTTTTTTAGTGGTGCTCAGCCCATTCAGTTCTAGTACTCATCTTGTCTACCTAGTGGATTTGTTATGACTGACTTGAAAAATGTTACCTCTGATTCTCGTAGAAATTTAAGACCAAAACTTACGAAGAAGAACTCAGTGCGTTGAAATGACTCATGGCAAGAAGACCATCATCCTCAGAAGTGGGAACCAGTCTCAATTGCTGGTTATCTTAATATTTTTTTGTCTCGTTGTTTGTTTTCGTAGCATGCAACAGTCTTCATACTATCTACATTTATGAAGTGACATTTTTGGTTGATAAACATGGTCTTTCCAAGAAGAAACTAGTAACCATAGCTACAACACCAGAAACACATAAAGAATTCCTTATCCACAACACAGAAGAAGTCTATTTCAAAAGAAGCCAACCTACGTTGGGATAAAACCTTAAATCTTCTTTATAAATAAAGACTGATTGATTGGTATTTTATGACGTAAAAACATCTTATTAGAAAGTGAGCATTGAAAATCATACAGAGTACATATGTCTAAGTCTTAATGATCTTACGAGTAGGAAAAGAGAAAAATATTTTATTTGTTATTTTTTATAAAGCACTAGCGGACCCGGCGCGCTTCGCTGCGCATTTCAATAAGTTTCCCGCGGCTTCGCACGCAATTTCCTGTTGAAAACAGTACACTATATTCACTTATTCATTTTCTATCACATTCTAAACATTGCTGAGATAATTGATAGTCGTTCCTTCGTGAGCTTCTTGGGCGCATTATGAAGGTATGTACCACATTCCTGATACTTCTGTCAAAAAAAAAAAAACAACTAAGGTTGATTTTATAACATTCTTTATATTTGTAGCCAACGTAAGATAGTAATTATGATAGCATTGCTCTTCTGATCAAGCATGAGCATGGTTTTATATTAAATAAATATTGCAGTTAAAGGTGAATTTTTACGTCAAATTTGAATTGTATTATCTGGATAGTAAAGTCTATGTTTAACAGTGATTGCAGAAACAGTTTAAACAAAATTTGTCGTTTCTCTTAAGCTTACTCTATGCTTTAAAACTATAAGTGTAGTAATTAAATTATATATAAATATATTTTTTGTCGCATTATATATGTTTACAAAGAACAGCTGATTAAAAATTTGAAAAGACTCTTTCACTTAATAACATATGTTTGCTGCAATGCATTTCTTACGGGTATTTCTGTAACCAGTGGGGCGGAATCCTGAATCGGGAAAGGGATAAAAAAGTATCCTATAACCTTCTACAGATCAAGACGAACAAATTTAAAAAAAAATTAGGCGAATCCGTCCAGCCGTTTGTGAGTGATGCTGTTACACACGAACAGTTTCATTTTTATATAATAGATTTTTTTTAATGGTTCTCCACAAAAAAACCAATCTTTGTAATTAAATGTTTGTTTAAACACCTGTTTATATGGTATGTATCTTGTTACATTATATTCATACCACTATCATCAAGTACGGTAAAAATATAGTTTTTTTTAAATTTTAATTTTGGTATGATAGGAAACAAACCGCCAATTAATTCTTTTTTAAGACTCACAAATGTAAGCCAAGATGTGTTAAAGAGAAAAGATTGACTCATAACGAAAGACCACTTTTTGTTGTGCAAAAAAATAACAGTGGAAGGAGATTAACAGCTTTCATATTTCAAGAAACTCCTTTCAGCATTTTACACTTTTAATATAATATCACGACATTTTACATCCAAGCCAACTTTTCTCAAATTATATTTGTTGCTTTTGATTATTCTTATGTTTTAAAATTCTTGAAATAAAATTAATTTTTAATAGACTAGTGTTTTATATTAGAAAAAAATTTGTATATATGGGTCTTTGGTTAACATTTTTATGTAATATACCTGTGTAAGACAAAGAATTTGAACTTATAAAATTTTATTTGTTACCTTACAGTAAACAAGTTCTAAAATAAATAAGCTCAACATCATGTAACTTTAGAAGGCTTCACATTATTGTCTCTCAGATTACAAAATGCTGTATCATAGATTATCTCTTCAACCCCAATCACAGAAAACTCACCTTCATGGTCCTCTGAACATCTGTTGAGGTGAGCTAATTCAGAAATAGTCATATTTGTTATGGTGCAAATATCCAGGCAGTTGACAATCACAAACTACCTCACCTTCATGTTCCTCTGAACATCTGTCGAGGTGATCTTCTAATTCAGAAATGGTTATATTTGTTACGTTGCAAATATCCAGTGACTTGGCAGTCACAAACTACCTCGCCTTCATGTTCTTCTTAAAATTAGTGTTGAGTTGTGCTTCCAAGGCAGTAGTTAAACAAATACATTATAACTATGTCAGATATTTGTAATTCCTTCCCCCCTCAAAAAAAAAAAAAAAAAATATATATATATATATATACAAAGGTATATATATATATATATATAATGATTTTTAATTTTTATAGTAGCATTTTATTTTAAATACTAAAAATAAATGCATGAGTGCTGTGTTTTATAATTGGTGTTATTGTTGCCCTTGTTCTGATTAGAATTTGTATCTTGACATTGTGTGTTTGTGCGATAACCGATTTATCTCATGGACAAGGCCATTGGGTTTGTCTGAAATTTATAAAAACCAATATCAGAGTATAATTTAAATTAATCTTTTGTTACTAATCTTTAATTAAAACCTTATAAAACTAACGTGTTCATTTTCCTATTTCATTATAACAATTTAGAAGATTTGTTTGCTAAAAAGATAAATGAAGGGCTTCAGTTCATTCTATTTCATGTAGACTTTTCTAAACAAACGAATAAACACTAGCTGTGATTTGTCATCAAAAATGCATTTCTGAAATATTTAAGCTTTTAATTAGAATGAAAGATTTCAGAATTTTATATGAATGTCTCAAATCATATTATTAAAACAAATAATACATTTTAAACTGAAAGAAAACTTCTTTAAATAAAGTTTAATATTGTGTAGTAAATAATTATTAGTTTTTCTGTGTAGTTTTGAGAATAAACCAACAATTTTACATAATAAAAAATACACAATTGAAGTTTACTTTTTAATACAAATACTACCTTTTAGTATTTGACCTTAAAGATACATAAAAAATGCTTATTGATATTTTTAAGGAGCATTATATACATGGTATTTTCTGTAAGTGCAATAAAAAAAAAAAAGGCAATAAGACAGTGATCAGAGTGCTAGAAAGCTTTTAGAGAAGTGAAAATTCTCACTGTACACGTCACTTTACATACGTTAAGCAGTCCTCCATGTAGTCACCAAATAAGGAATGAATATTTACACCATCACACAAGAAATGCCTGTAATTTCGTTCTCCTGATACATTGACTCGCCCTGTATGAAAAGAAGCCATCCTATAAGGGAGCACTCTTCTTCAACAAACTCCTGGACAACATAAAAACACACCAACTAGAAATCTGAGGAAGACCCTGACAACTTGGCCACAGGACAGACCCTATTACACTGAAAAAGAATTTGTCACATCAATTCAGCCACAATCTCTGTACAGTACCTTAATGCATTGTACTGTTCTCTGCGAATACATCAATAAAGATTATTGTTTATAGTATGCTGTATGTAGTTGTTGCTGTATTTCATTATTTACATATGTGGTGACAGCACAGGTCATTAAGACAATAAGCTAATATTTACTGGCTCCAGGTTGAAAGTAAAATGTAGATAATTAAAATAAAATCATCTAATGGTCTAAGCGTTAGTGAAGCATAATGGTCTAAGGATTAGTGAAGCCTTTAACTAAGGACTTGGCAAAATTTCTCTTTCATCTGTTTGTCTGTCAGAAGTATAAAGTCAAGAATTAATGGAGTTATAGACTTGACATTTTCCTTTACTGTATTTCTATAGAGATAAGAGAGAAAGATTTTAATGGTGTATGCCCTGCCATGAAATTTGGTTGGGCTCTCTTTTATTGTTGCTGCTTAAGAGATTGAAAATTCGGGTTATCTGAAATAATCATCCAAACTGTAATAGACAGAATCGTTATATCTTCATTTTCTGTTTGGGCTCAAGTTCATAGACATAGCCAATATGTGGAAGTCAATTGAATTATAAATAAGAAAGGCGACAGTATTGTGGACAGAAGTCAGCAAAAGTTCTATAATTAATTTTCTCTCTGACTTTTATTCTACATTTTTGTGTTTCCTATCTTATTTCAATCTCTGTTACTGGAAATGAAATCAAAATTAACATTGAACTCTATTTTAAGTGGATTCTTTGTTTTATTAACTAAATTTGTTCAAACTAATAAAGTCCTCCACAACACACATGTGAAGAGAGATTTTAATTACAGCTAGTTTTAATTTAGTAATAACGCCGATGTATCTCAATCACAGAAATTGCATGATTTCACATAAATATTTGCACAAACTCTCATATTTGTGATTGGACAGATTTTCACTTGCTAAATTAAACCAGCTATTTGTGGTTTTAACATTTTAATCCTATCACATTACTTTGGTTTATATTTATGGTATTTTAAATCATTGTCTATCATGTATTTTAATACAGATGCATTGTTTGTGAAAATAACTTCCCCCACTGAACAATAATAATCATAACTATGTTTATACAGTAACCTAGTAATCCTAGTTTTATAACTAATAAAACTAACTAAACACTTATTCCAATATTGCACAAATTCATTCATAATCTAGCCTATACAATACTGTATACAAAATATTTGCTATATAATACTTTTGTATTTTGTGTCAGATTTACTTCTTATTAGTTTTAAATAATATTTAGCATTTATCTTTGTTTGAAGATCATTATTGGCAATAGATGATTTTTAAAGATAAGGGAATTGCAAATGTTTGGTATTGTTGTATGTTAGAAAACTGAAGCATGACGTTTTGAGAACAATTTATTTGCTCTACTTCTTGAGTGCCAAATCTTAGAATGAGGTTAAACATCCAAGGAAATAAATCACGGAAATTAAATTTGCAGTTTCAAATTAAGAGAATTTTTTTTGGATCTGTATTGATCTTTTCATTTCATTTTGGAAAAGCTAATTTGGGGGTCTGGAATCCAAAATAGGGGAAATGGTATAAAATGAAGACTGTATATTTTTAATTGGGCCAGCATGAAATATTTAATTAGAGTATATTTGGGTATTTTTAACACATTATTTGTGATCCCATTGGTCAAATATATCCCTAAAAACATCAAAATCTTGTATGCAAATACTACACTTTACTTCTTTATGTATAATATGAAATTCTAGGTGATTTTAATTTTTCACTCAAATATATTGTTGAAAAAGGTAAAGTATTTATCTGAATTAGAATCATAATTAAATATTGTATTATGTGCTGTATATACGTAAAAAGTAGTGTTTTAAACAAATTTTAAAATGAATTCAATTATACAATACCAATTAACATTAATTAATAATTATTTAACATTAACAATTTGTCACTTATAAATATTACAAACTCTGTAAAACACTTCCCGCCTTTATGGCAATCCTAAAGCAGTTTTTAAGAATATTGTTTTTTATATGAAAAGGCAAGATATTTTAAAGTTTCGAACCCATAAGGATTGATTGTTTATTGTTGTTGGGCTAAATTCGGTTTTTACCACGTAGGGAAGTATTATAATAATGAAAATTGCTTCAAAAATTTATTACTTAGACTGTGACCCAATATTTACTCAAATTAAACACCCATGTACTGCTCACTTCAACAAATCCAAAATATATCCTTTTTTGGAATGTACTCAAGTAAGTCTAATAAAGTGATTGTGTATGTAAATCTGATCACATGTTTACATTTTTAACGTATGTACTATGCATTCAATGATAATACTTCTAATACAATATGTATGCTATTGTTTTACTTTGTAATATGTAACCTGTTAATACATCTTGTCTGTACTAACTTTTAGAATTATTTGCTGTATTTTTTAAAGAAAAAGGAATTAATGTTTACTATCAAAACTTTTTTTAAAGTTTTAGTACTACAAAGACATCTAAAATGATGTTGGACAAGACATGGGCTTAAGTTTGAAAGATAGAGTTTAGACTTAACATCAAGTCTTTTTTACATTATGCACAAGTAAATAAAACTTAAAGTACACAGTTTTCCTAGTGTTAAATTAAATATAACAAAATATAATATGTAATGAATGCTTTTCACGATGAAAAACCCCTGAGGGTTAGACAGAATGATGGATTTATTGAAGTACATTAATTAACCTTGTATATAAGGATCTCTGCAATAGTTCTGAAGTATTTAATGTTGAACATCTAAAGTGCAATTCTCACTTGTAAAGATAGAGATGTTTATTGTGGCTGTTATTACATATATTTATATCATGCTTATGGGGTAGGAGGTAAGGAGCCAGAGTTAGTAGGCTATTATTTGATTGTAAAGTTACAGATGTTTGTTGCACGAAGTACAAAATGTTAAAAGTTCTGATATAGGAAGAAGAGAAAAAGTGTAAGAGTCAGTACCAAATAATGTGTTAATTGTAAAGTTAGAGATGTTTCTTGTTACAGGAAGTACCATATACTGAAAGCTTTGATACTGCGGGAGGAGGAAAGAGGCCAGATTCAGTGTTACATTATGTCCTTACTTGTAAAGTAAGAGATGCTTGTTGTTACAGGAAGCAAAAATACGACAAATCTGATATTTGGGGAGGAGGAAAGGGGCCAGAGTCAGTATTTATGTGCTCACTTATAAAGTAAGAGATGTTTGTTGTTACAGGAAGTACAGATACTGAAGGCTCTGATACTGGGAGAGGAGGAAAGGGGCCAGAGTCAGTATTTATGTGCTCACTTATAAAGTAAGAGATGTTTGTTGTTACAGGAAGTACAGATACTAAAGGCTCTGATACTGGGAGAGGAGGAAAGGGGCCAGAGTCAGTATCAAGTGATGTGTTTTGTCTGCCACATTGATAAAAATGAATTCATATCTGCTGATGCAATGTCGAAGCTGAGACAGGTAAATATACAAAAATGCATTACGTTTGTTAATTTTAGCTTTTTATATACATACAGGGTGTAAAAAACGTTCCGCACGGGCTTGATAATTCCTGAACGATACAGGTGAAGCTATAAAACTTGGTACATCATTACTGTACGTATAAATCTACTTTTTGAAGTAACTACTATTTTTAGTCATGTCAGGTGGATGGTTCTCAAGGAGTCCAAAGGAAATGTTAAATTAGAGCATATATTAAGTAGTACATCAAATTAAAGGTTTCTATTAGTAGATTTTGATGCCACAAATCCAACTCTTTAAACAAAGGTTAACTTTAAAAAAAATACGCTGGTTTAAAGTTTACAATGTATGTCCTGTTCTAGGTGGTTTATTATTCTTGTCTTGGCTAAGTATTAATAGATAATTTATATATATATATATATATATATATATATATATATATATATATTATGCTACATAATAATGCATGTCTGGTTTAGAAAAATCCCTGGTACAATACGGACACCAGAAGAGGACAGAGGGCGAGAGAACTTCACAATGGATTTGTTTGTGGATGTGCCGCGGGCTGCCGTCATCTCAAAACATGTACCAGTACTGTGTGCTGAGGCGGGTGATGCTACATACACTCGCAGAGTTGATATTGACCTCTGGAGTCAACTGCCAGGTAATTTTCACTGATATATGAAAATCTTTTATAAATTCAATAATTCAGATGCAAATTAAACACCCATTCTGTTAAATGCTGAAGCCAAACATTACTGGTAAATATGTAAGAAAGGCCTTGTGACAATACATGTGGAAACAGCTAAAATACTCATTTTGAATCCAATTTCAATACTTAGCTGCTTTTGTGTGCTGTTTATCAAAAAGTAGCAGAGTATGTGGCTGTTGTAGGTGCATCAAAGACTTCTCTGCTGAGTGCTGTCAGAGAATACAATGGACTGGTTCCTCCCCCTGGCAGGTGTCAGGAGACACACTCCCCTTGGCAGCCCTGCACCTGTCATCTGGAGCTGTGTATCGGGTGGTACCCCTGTAGTCTGAAATACTGCCGAGGCTCGGCCAGGGGCGCCAACTATCGTTGCGGGATCCGAACCTGCCGTAAGTGTAACCTGTTCCTCTACTACGTGCGCCAGAAACAACTCTGCCTGTGGGACGAATGACCTTCGGACTAGTGCAGAGTGCAACAACAGTTCTTTGGAAACGGGTGCAAAGTTTGAATTTTCTTTCAAACTTTTTAGAGGATCGTAACAAAAACATATTTTTAAATAATTTGATTTGGCATTAGTGACTTTATAATAATTAAAGTATTTGACCTTCACTCATTTTACAATTGTTTTTGGTAAAAATGTATCAGATGAATCTCATCACAGATGCTAATTAATTATGGAGAATAATGTGTTGTCAAATGAGCGGACTTGTCTTCTTCCATGACGTGATAATTATATGATCTGGTGTAAGTAAAGTAACTGAAACAGTGTATTCATTTTACAGAACATGTTTTATTATTTTTGTAGTGTAGAAACATTGCTATTGTTATATGTAATGAATATTATGTTTAAATTTTGCCAAACAAACAGAGTAAAAGAATTATATACTAATTAATGTCTTGTGCTAGTAAAGAGAGAATGATAAAAATGTCATGTTTTCATAAATCACTAAATGAAATGATGAAAACACATTGAAAGTCATCTTATTTTATTGTAAGAGGAAAAGCTGCTGATTGAATTTGCTGGTAAAAGTATCAAAATATTATGTAATGAATGAAATATTGTTGTGTTTTTAATTTTAAGCAATAACATTGCTTATAAAGTGTTTTTCAGTTTTGTTCCAATTAATAAACATTATAGATTAAGTTAACAATTTCAAAAGATAATTAGTGAAAACAAGATTAGTCTAATTAGTTTTGTATTATGTTAAGTTAATTGAATTTCTGAATGGAGTTATATTGTAAACAGAAGGAATCGGGCTTTCTCTGCTCAGTGTTTTAAAACACCCAAGCGTGAAATTACGTTTCCTGAGAAATTATGCTTTACACATGCTTTAAAATTCTTAACAAGTAAATAAGCTATCATATTATTTTTGGTATTGTATTTTCTTTTTTTAAATAATAATGGCTGTCTCAAACTAATGTCTAATTGTGATTATAACTCATTTATTTTAATCCATATAAAAAATAGTTTTTGTAAATATTGAACTTTTTCTTATATTTTTTATTCTGCTCAATTTATATTTAATTTTAAGCTTTAATGTTATATACAGACTTATTAATTTAATTAAATGTTATAAAAGTTATTATTTATATGAACAGAGTTATTGCTTGCCAAAGTTGTTTTTAGATTATACAGGGTATGTTTAAAACATTATACGTCAAGAAAATCAAACATAACAGCAAGCACAGCTTGGAAGATTTTCTCATTCTGTTACATAAAACATGTTTCATCTCGATGATATTGAGCTTTCAGAGGGTAGAGGATATTTGATCTCATATTTCCTAAAGAATTCTGACCCCCCTCCACTTATTGGTCTGCTGGAATCCATCAGGAATATTAACAAAACCTTTGTGGTGACTCGGCCCTACCCCATCCTGGCCATTCTACCTCTGGTGTTCTTTGTGAATTTTGTTAAGGAATTTATGATACGTTTTGTTAGAGCCGTAAACAATGCAACCTCCACCTTTTATATCCTTACTGCCCGGCTCTCATAAAACGTATAAACTTATATACGCTGAGCGAGTTTTGTACAAATTTGAAATTTTGTAAGCTTTGTAAACTCATGTTGTGTAAGAAATGCCTATTCTGACAACTTTTTAAGCGTAAATGTTCTCTAAAATCAATAAGGAATTGCAGTTCACAAATAATAAATATATAAATATTCTCATTGTACTATAGTTTGATGCATAATTCAAAATATTTTTACAGAGCCTATTCTGTAATTTCAGAGTTCCCACCATATTAGAACCCCAAAATGTAAGTGCACCCTGAGATAAGGGTCTTCTATAAACAAACTGCCACCATGTATTGTGCTATGTTATGTATTGTTCCCATTATATGGATGTATGTGTACAACATTAAGTACTCCCTATAAATGAAGATAAATGAGGCAATAATGTTGTAATATTATAAAACATGTTCAAAAGAAAGTATTTCATGTTTTACAAAAATTTAAGATTTAAGTTGTTGATAGTTGCCTCTATATCCCAGGGTGCACTGCTGCCTAGTCTAGCTGGTGATCTACTGTGTATATCTATGGGGCCTTAGCTTGTTCTTATAATAGTGTATTTTCTTATATTGTTGCTGCTGATTGTGGTCACATTAAATTTCATGTGTCTGACTTCATAAATATTCTGTTTTAATTATTTCTCGAAATATTACATTTTTATGTTAAGTAAGGAAACAGTTACACAGATAGTAGAATTAATATGTGAAATTCCCTTACTGCCTAACACAAAGTTTGGAATGATCAGTTAAACAATAATAATTTATTTTCATACATTTGGTAATTGTTGGTAAAAGGTCTTACATTTTTGTTTAAAATGTGCTTCATTATCGAGTTTCGTATTTTTTTATAAATTTTGTATAGGCCTACTTTTCATCTCTTTTTATACTTTAGTGAATAAGATTGTTTTGTTGTTGCTAATATATTTTTGTATTGCTCTAGTTATGTAAACTGGAAACAAATCCTTTACTATTGTTGGTGCTTTTAATTGCAAAATGATTGTTTGCTTTGTATAAATTTTCCATGACAAGTTTTAATACTCTGTTATTTTTATTCAAACAGGCTGCCCAAAGAGTCCCAGAACTTGTATATTTTGGAAAATGTATTTCACACTTTAATTATCTATATGTTATTAAAACCCACCTGTTTTAGTAGCTTAACTTTGTATCACCAATCAAGAATGTGATATTCAATTTAAATAAAAAGGTTTTTTGTAGGAAGAAGGGTAAATGAGTGATTTACTATAATTTTTTAGAACTATGTTCACAAATTAAAGTATTCACAAGTTTAATTGTTGAGTATAAGTAAACAAAACAAAAAACCAAATATACTTAAGGGGAGCAGGTCGATGAAAATTTAAAAAAATTAGAAAAATTTTTTATTGCATTTTTTAATAGTTTAAAGTGTGTATTTTAAAAATATGTAAGTATTAACGCTCAAATAAATTTATAAATTACCAAAAAAAATTCACAAACAAAAGATGTTCACTAGTTTTTTGCAGCAGTTCGTAAGATGTTGGCTGACACAATCATATATATCATGTGTGTTAGTTATAAGTATGTTATGGCTTTGCTCTGTTGGTCAAGTACAGAGTCTGTTGGTACAGATCAAACAAATTTATAGAGATTTAGCCAATCCGGATCTTCTAAAAAAATGCCTTGACCAAAAGACTCAAAACCAGAACGAAAGTTTCAACAATGCCGTCTGGTCTAAGGTGCCTAAAAATGTTTTTGTAAGGCTAAACACTCTAAAACTTGGCATATATGATGCAGTTTTAACTTTTAATAATGGATTCACCAGCAAATTGGATGTGTATAACAAGCTAGGAATCAAACTGAGCGAGAAGTCTGTTGCCGCATTGCGAAATTTTGATACAATACGATTGAAAAAGGCAGAAAAATCTGCTTTAGACATGACCAAGGAGGCTAGAGTTGCTAGGAGGAAAAGAAAACTTGCATTAGAAGAGGAAAATGAAGACCCAGATGACCCTGAGTACGGAGCTGGGATGTTTTAGCAGCAAAAGGTTAGTTTAGCAGTCATATTTGCCTTTACCGGACATTTCCCGGAAACTTGGTTTTTTTCATATAAAGGTACATGTATCTCAAAAACTATAAATGCTAGAGAATTGAAATTTGGTATGCATATAGAACAGTGCAATTCCAAATGTTGTTGCATCTTTTATCATTCTATCTAAAAAAACAAATGAGAAAAAAAAATTTTTTGGTATAAAAAAATAATTTTTTTACACACAATATTTAAAAATTCCTAAAAAATTTTTTTTTAAAGATTTTTTTACTAAAGTTGCAAGAGATGTTTATAAAGGAGTACTCTTTGCCTACAAAAAATTTGAAGGTTGTAACTTACTTAGTTTTGCCAATACATGTACCTAAAGTTTGTAAATTTAACATGCGCGGGATAGGAACGACCCGCTCCCCTTAAATGCAATCATTGGTAAGATTTGTGAATTACAGTTACCTGACTGTTAAATTTGGTTTTCAAAGCAGATAAAATGAAAATAAACTTTTTAACTAAGCAAATGCAACTAATTATACCCCTAGTTTATTTGCAGTAAAAAAGCTGTAACTAAAACACTACATCATATTAAGAATATTCTCTTTACATTTTTTAAGTATACGTAATGGTTTTTGGACTTTTTGGTCACATATAGTTGTACAACAATGCCATTAAATGTGCCATGCCTGTCTAGTATTGTACTGCAGTGTTACCAACTGGCATCCATTGGAACCACTGTTGTATTGCAGTTGTGCCAACCTACCGATATTTCCGCTTCAGTCATTGTCTAACTAAGCCTTATCCCAACTATGTTAGTTGCCGATGTCTATTACCCTCTTGCGTTACCATACCTATTGACCTGTCATGTCATTGTGTGTAACGCGTAACTTTTACGCTATAGTTTTGTATGAATACAATAAACTAACATTTTATTGTAATTAAATGTGTTTTATTTCCTATTGATGTTATACATCTTAAAAAATGAGACTGAGTAATACCAAAAACGAAACTTTTAAGTAAATGCTGTATTATCTTCAAAACCCATATTTTATTAAAAGTCAAATTTTATAAATAGCAAAAACAATATTTTCATTAATACAACTTTTGTCAAAATGTTTCTTTGTTTTTGTTATAAGTTGGAAAAAACCCAATTGTACAAAAAATACAAATTGAATATAATTTAGGTTTTTTTTAATAAAACATTTTCTCAATGCCTATTTTTAGTCTTAGAAAAAGTGCATTAAATATTTTAAATTTAAAATATGGATTACAAATTTTTAAAAGTAGTAACCAATACTGGTTAAACATTGACGTGGCTCACAAAATCTCTGGAATGGTATAGTGTTTTAAACGAAACATTTGTATTTTTTATATAGCTTTGTAATAAGCTATGCCAAGACTTCTACTGATACAAGTGGTTTACCTTCTTTTACTCTCAACAGAAAAGCGTTAGTGACATTTTGTACTTTCATTATATTTACAATATTTGAGATGCTTCATTATTTCACTTTACAACTATGTGAATTTTATTATAGGGAGATAATGTTTTACACTTTCAAAAGTTATAAAGTTATATAACTGGAAAAACCGGTGAAAATTGGATAATTCAAAGTACAAATAAGAAAGTTAAGTATACAATGTTTTGAGTTATGTTGATTTTATTAAATTTATATAAATGTAAAAGGATTAGGAAAAATATGATTTATAAAAAATTTTGAATTGAAAATGTTTGATTTATTGGAGTTATATTATTCATAAATTTGTCTCTGGAGTAGAATTTGTAGTGTTTAAAACAGTCCTATCAGTTTTTTTAAAATTAATTAGTAACTTGTAAAATGGAATAGAATACTGATTGATTAAACACTATTGTGACAGGCGAAGTTAAAACCATTAGGTCCTTTCTTACAAGTAACCTGTGTCAATAAAAACAAATACAAAACTATTTCTAACTAAAAAACCATAGATAATGAACAGTAGAAACAATTAAAATAAAAAGAATTAACATAAAATAAAACAAAATTTACACTTAACATTATTTTAACTGCTTTTATAAAGAATATATATAAAAATGTATTTGTGATTATTAAAACTAAAAGTAACAATTTCTTCGTAAATATAAAAATATAACACTTGCTTACTTGCCTAAAAATACAAATAATTCTATTTCTAATTCATGTAAAAAAAAACAAAACATGAAAACAGTCATATAGAAACATTTTTTTTAATAATTAAAATTATCAATAAAAAGGAAATATTAAACTTTAATTAAAGAAGAAGAGAAGCCATAATCATATACTTACACATTCATTCCTCCTGCTACTAATCAAGCCTAGTCACTCGCCTAGACATCCCAACGCCCCTCCTAGGGAAGAAATTATATTAGTAAAGAGAGAGAGAGAGAAAGAGAGCAGGTCAATAGTCGATCGTTACGTAGCTCGGCCTCTTTGTTAGCGGAGACCCAGTTGATCCTCCCGTCTAGCGTCCAGACGTTGCGCGCTCCGTGGTCCTCCCCCTAACTGGGAGTAACTGAGCTCCCCTTTAGTTTCTTCTTACTAATTGAGGACATCTTGTCGCTTCCGGTAGCTCACAAAATTTACTATGATGGACCTTGGATTAGCAGGGCCACGGTCATCAGGTCGGGGGGGGTCTAAGTCTTCTAGGTTGACGTCGACACCAAGTTTCGCCTTGAACAACGCCATCACCTCCACCCCGTCCATGTCTAACCCCGCTTCTATTCTACACCAAATATTCGCAGATGGTTACGCTGCTGATACTGTTAATCAGCTCGTTGAACCCAACCCCTATTCACAACTGTTAGTTGTTCCTTAAACTCTCAGAGACCTTATCTCTGCCAGCGAATTCTAGGTGGCTGCGTTAAGTGTAGCAGTCGCAACCTCTGACCTAGGTGGTCATCAGTTGAACAATCCGTCCCAATGCCGCTATCGTCAAAGAGGGCAGCATTGAAGGCAGCAAGGTCGTGGCGGCTTGTGTATCAGTGCTACCTGATAAGGCAGGATCAGATAACGCAAACTGGCAGTCCGGCTTATCAGACTTGGATTTTGAACTGGTGTTGCTGCGAGTCTACTAGTGAATGGCTGACCGACATATTTTAGTTTGATCTCAGTAATGACGATAAACAATAAAAACAGCTATTTTAGTCTTACCTCCGAGCACTTTTAAACCTTATTCTGTCATTTACTCCAAAGCCCAATGCAGAAGGAAGAGAATTACCTCCATAATCTAGCAAAATTGATGGAGCATAAAAGCACGGGCATATGCTACTCTGATATCCTCTCCACATCAATATTAGAAATGATCAAATGTCTAAACTAGAGTAAAGTGTCGATGTGATGATTTTTATGCTTTTTATATTAAGTCTATTTCTCTCTGCTGCGTTTACAAAAGTATGTTACTAAATGCTATAAATTTAATTGGCAAGAGAAGTTTTATTGTCATAGAGTGAAACATTATTTCATACATACTTTTTCTTACAGTTTAAATGTTAATAAATTGGTATTAAAATTTAAAATACAGTTTTAAAAATAAAATATTCAAAAGTGATTGAAATAATTCATATATTTTTCATATACTAAACATATCTCAGATATAAGGTATATATATGTATTACCTTGTCATTATAGAAAGACACAGAACAATAGATAACTTCTTTGAATATGCATAACTATTTAGCACTGGTAGGATGTAAAATATAAAAATAAATATAACAAAAATATGTTCAGTTGTAGAATTATACAAATAAGGTAATTTGGATTGGCTCTTGAGAGTGATAATTTATCACCATTAAAGATTTGCATTGTTTATTAGTCCTGGTAGTGGTGTTTGACCTACTTTGCTGGGTTTTGCACTTAATTACCGAGATCCTCTGTTGTGCAGCCGCTTCTCATTGTAATACATCTGCAGTAGCATATTTCCACAAACCTCATTTAATTCCAATGTTTCTAAGGATATGAAAAACCGTGTTCTAATTTTATTTTTGTCCTCTTTAATTTTTTTAGCTATGCCAACCCTGTGACACTATATATGTTTTGAATCGAATTAATTAATTTCCAAGGATTTGTCATATAAATGGCCCCTCCTAGTATATACACAAAGAGCCTACTTCCTACCGCGATTCAGCATAAATAATTACGACTACGGTACATATTTCCCTAACCCGAATCTGAAATCACGGTAGGAACCTAAACCGTTAAAACACTCATCCCGGACTAAGTACAATAATTTCCCTCCACATTCACACTTTTAAATAACAATTCTTTTGTACTTATCACTACGTGGAGGCCGTGATGTGTAGTCCGAGGATGATGTACTAGGGTTGCCCGATGTCCAGTATGGGTCCCGAGGTAGCCATCGCAGAGGGATGTGGTAAGTGAGGAGTCGAGGCTGGTAGCTTCTCCCATGACTATGCGGCCGGTGCAGTGCGGCGGCCTCGTAGATCTTGTGGTTGGCTGGCTCTGATTCACTAATAGAACTGCTACCTGCTCCTCCAATCTAATAACAATTTCAGCCCGCGAGGCATTGAGCTCTTGGAGGACATTCCTTTTTACAAAATATTCCCTCCGTATAATTGTATGGCTGTCAGTCTTTAACGGTGTTCTTAATCGTACGCCTGCGCCAGTGTCACGAATGTAAACCATTACCAGATGTTGTTAATTACAATACAATCAATTTACATGGATTACAATGGCACAATAATTTATTATTCACACACAATAAACCTCTTATAGTGATTAAAATCAATATTACCCTGTCCTTCGACATTTGAAGGAACAGGGAAAAATATCACAATACATCAGAATACATCTGTGTATTAACTTCTTACACCATTCATGCCATTCATTGTCCCTGAAAATTACATGGTTTACTACAACACTCCTATCACACACTTACACTGGCATTTTATATTATGACTTCTCATCTTAGCCATACAATTTGCTGAAATAAAAACGTCGTCACATCACCCTTTTATATTCCATTATTTATTTTTACTATTATTATAAACTACTGGACTCTCATACTTAACTTGTTTTATGTTTTGGGCCAAATTAATACATAAATATATATCAATACTCTTGAGGTTAATTTAGAAATAATTATATTGCCAATTTTATTGTTTTAGACCCATCTTCTTTTCCTTTTCGACAATATAATTTTCCTGAAAATAAAACATACTGACCTGTGCGGGGGGCTAATGTTTATTGAGTTCTCAAATTTCACATTTAGTATTTAAATTTTAATTTAGAAATAGGCACCTTCAAAAAAAAGCTATCTTTATTTTAAAACCAAAAACATTTAACCAGGATCGATATTTCCTTATTATTTCCGATAAGCATTTAATATCAGTCAGTTCAAATCATATTGCCCAGTCCTTTCTTTACTATCGAGTCATAAATACTTTCACTTATCAGGCTCACTTTGTTTTCACTTATCAGGGTTTCACTTCGCTTTCACTTATCAGGTTCACTTGTAATAATACTTTATGGTACGGACTCTTACAAACAAATACTTTTACAAGGGGCAGGGTTATTGTGGCTTGGGCACATCCGGACCTTTTTACATTTACACAGGAAGCACTCACAATATTCCTATCTCCTGCCCTCATTGTTCTTGACCTTTTTATACTATAACTATAATTATTTTATACCCCTTTTCATATTACTAGCACTGTCCCTAATATATAATTTCAAAAGGGACCTCAACATTTTTCTAAGATTCTGGACGGTGTCGCTTTCCAGAAGCATTTCTGCCCCTAAAATTTATTTCAAATATTAATTCCTTTTTGAGCAACAGATCCACATGCGCTAGCTCCATTTTATTTTTAAAATAATTTACTTAAAATAAATCAAATATTCTAAAATCACAATATTGTTCTAAGTCCTAAGTCTTACACAATACACAAGATTATGCAGGTTTATACACAATTTTCAAGTTTATACAAGTCTTACACAAGTTATACGCACTTACAGGAATCCGACAAGTTTATGCAAGTTTACAAGTTCTTTCCTGTAAATAACCTGTTGTACAAGTTTATGCTCAAAAAGAAACAGCAGATTCGCGCAATTTATGTACCGTTATTATAGCACATATATTATATTAATTTGGAGCTAATACTTTTTAAATCAAAACAACTTTTCGGAAATACTTGATTTATTCCGAAATACTTGATTTATTCCGAATTAGAGTTCACCAAAATTTTAACAAAGTTTACAAACTTTAGATTTTGATTTTCTTCAAAAAATCCTCACAATCGATCAAATCTAATTAAGAGTCTGATCAAAAGAATTAAAATTAAAATGAAACTAAAAATGTATACTTCTTCAAAAATGGTTTAAAATAACAAAATAAAATAAAAAGTTCTCTTCTCAAAATTGTCCTGCATGCCCCAATCTATAAATATCTTTTAATATTAAACCTTATAATGAATATATTTAGCTACATTTCAAAAACTCAAACACTTGCAATGGTGTATATAGGATATATAAAGTTAAATGGTTACACACACACACACACACACACACACACACACACACACACACACACACACACACACACACACACACACACACATATATATATTGCTCTGTAATGCCGGACATTCAAATATGACGTGTTTGGCTGTTTCGTCAGCCTCGCTATATTTCCTGCACAGTGTTTCCTGAACTAGAATTCCTATTCTGTTCAGGTGACTTCGGAATATCCAATGACCTGTAATAAAACCAGTCACGGTTCGATCTCCGTTCTACTCATTCTTGCTGCAATGTTCCTTGATGGTCCCATGAGCATCTCCGCTTTGCTTGTACATTCCCCTCAGTATTTCTCCAATGTTGTAGGTGTTTGTTAACCATTCACTTGGTAACTGATCTACGTGCTAAGTTATATGAGACCCCCACACGTTGGTTCAGGACCGGTAAGAGGACAGTTGGCTCCCAAGTTAGCGCAACTGTCTGCCCCTTCATTACCTGTGATTCCTCTATGTCCAGGCACCCAAGTTAGAATAACTATTGGTTTTCGCCAGCAATTTCATGACCTTATGGCATTCCCAGACTGTCTTCGAATTACAGTCATGGTTGGCCAAGGCTTGCAGAGCAGCCCTGCTGTCCGAGTTAATGTAGATGGTGTTGCCTTGTAGCCCCTTTCCACATTTTGCACATTCTGCAAGGGCTGTAACTTGAGCCTGAAAGACAGTTGCCAGTTTACCTAGGCTAAAGCTTAAGTTAACCCTAGGTCTGGCTCCCCAGACCCCTGCCCCAGTACCTTTCAGAGTCTTTGACCCGTCCGTGTACCAGGCTAGAGCCTTCTTCATGTAGTCAGGCTCACCTTTTGCCCATTCCTTCCTTTCAACAATGTCGACTTGAAATGGTTTTTCCCAGTCCGTAACCTTTGCCATTCTGTCAGACATCATTTCTAGAATATCCAGTTTGAGAATGTCAACGATCTTGGAGTGCTTACCAGCATGGTGATGATGCCATTTCCCATTGCACTTCAGTCTGTAGGCAGCCATACTAGCCTCTCCTATGACGAATATGTCTAGGGGTGGGAGGTTTACCACTAGCAGCGGTTGGTGTTCCTCTCATGGCGCCCATTGTCCCCAAGCATGCCAACCGCTATACCTTTGACAGGTTTTTGCGGCAGTCACCTGTTGGACTTTTGGCCACCATACCACTGAGCCATACGCCATCATTGGTCTGATGACTCTGGTGTACAGCCAATGTGACATGTCGGGTCTAAGCCCCCATGTGCATCCTACCGCACGTCTCACCATCATCAATGTAGTCTCAGATCGGCTGATTATGTATTCCATATGACTATTCCAAGTGAGTTTATCATCTAGCTTGTCTCCTAGATATTTGAACTCCCTGCTTTTCTGTATCTGGCCCCCACATAGGACTGGCTGTGTGATCTCCAGTTTCCTCCTACTTGTAAATGGTATCATGACGGTCTTCGAAGGATTCACTGCAAGTCCTTCTTCGTCACACCATCGCTCCACAATGGCCAGTGCTCTCTGCATCATTTCCAGACACGTAACCATATGCTTGCCTCTTATGAGTATGACATCATCTGCATAGCCTTGAGCATATATACCCTGTTCATTCAGAGTCCAGAGTAAGTCATCCACAACTATGTTCCACACAGGCTTGGTGATAATACACCTCCTTGTGGACATTCTCGCTGCGTTTTGACCTCTCTTGTGACTCCGCACAGAGATGCCTGTGCTCTTCTGCTCTTAAGCATGTTATTTATCCATCTAACAACAGTTTTTCTTCGTACCCCTGGATGTAAGCTTAGACACTATAGAGTGAGTAATCGTATTACCAAAAGTTCCTTCTATATCCAGGAATACTGCTAAAGCTATTTCCTTTTGTCCAATAGCTTGCTCAATCTTGCCAACCAGACAGTGTAGGGCTGTTTCACAAGATTTAACTTTCTGATAGGCATGTTGATTTGGATGTAAGGGACGGTTGATGAGGACTGTGTCCCATAAATGCCTATCCAGAACCTGCTCCATGGTCTTGACGAAGAAGGATGTTAGGCTTATTGGTCTATAAGCCTTTGCAACCTCATAGGAGGGTTTACCTGGCTTCGGGATAAATATAACCCTAGAGGTCCTCCAGGATGAGGATATGACTCCTGTCGCTAGACTAGTTCTAAACAGTCGTAGAAGCAGAGGTATCACCAAGTCCCCACTTTCCTGCAGTAAAGCAGGAAAAATGCCATCGGTACCTGGTGATTTGAACGGCTTAAAAGACTCCAGGGCCCGTTTTAATCCCTAAGTATTTGATAACAGTCTTTGCACAGTCCCAGTCCTCCTTAGACGAGCTATCTCTAGGTTCTCGCCGCCATTCACTAACAACTGTTTCACTGGTTTGAAAAGATCCTGGGAAGTGTGTATTCAGTAAACACTGAAGAGTCTTCTCAGGATCCTTGGTGTGAGTCCCATCTTCCCTAAGTATAGTACCCACCACATTTAAGGGGCTTCGAGCTAGGACTTTTTGGAGTTTTGCACAGTCAGGTACCTTATCAATACTCTGACAGAATTCTCTCCATGAGTTTCTCTTAGTTCTTCTAACCTCTTTATTGTACTCTGTTAGGGCAGCAGAGTACCTATCCCAGTTCCCTGCACGTTTGCATGTATTATATGCTCTGCGAAGATTTTTCCTCAAGGTTTCCAGCCCCTGGTTCCACCAACATGCTTTTTTCCTTGAATTTTTTCCTATCACGGGGCAAGCTTTGTGGTACGATTCTTTCATGGCGTTTTGCAAGGAGTTCGCCATGTCCTCGACCCCTTGCCCCTGATACCCATTTTCCCTTACTAGATTGCTTTTTAGCTCTGCATTGAAAGCTACCAAATCTGTTTTCTTTGGGTTTCTATAGGTCTCATTTATTTTGCACGACCTCATGTCAAAGGAGATATACCTATGATCTGAAGCAGATGCTTCATCTAGCACACTCCAGTTTAAAACTTTAGTTGCAATATAGTTGCTAGCCAGAGTTATATCTAAGACCTCTTCTCTTACCCCTGTACCTCTTCTTTGTACAAAAGTTGGTTTACGGCCTTGATTCATAATAACTAAGTTAGATTCTACTATAAAATTCAAGAGGCACTCACCCCGATTGTTGATGTTGCTGCTCCCCCAAGCGGTGTGGTGGGCATTCGCATCACAACCGACAATCAGGTGCCTCCGCGTAAGGGTTCCGAACTCCACAATCCGCCTCATCTCCGTAGTTGGCGGTGGTTCTGGAGAATCGTATGGGAGGTAAACCGCTGCAAACAGGACTCTGATGTTGCCATCACCTGTCTGCAAGTGAACCTCTGTCACGGCTGTGTCTCTAGAACACATTTGTGCCATTTTTAGTGATTTGATTTTGTTACTGATATATATATATATATATATATATATATATATATATATATATATGTATATATATATATATATATATATATATATATATATATATATATACATGCTCTAGGGTTGTTACTACCAGAATCGTATATAAAATTACCTTTAGCGGTGCTTATCCCCATCACACGACTGCCAACGGTCCATGGTTCTTGGATCAGGACCACGCCTATGTCGTCAGCCAGGATCTTCTGGCAGAGTGTTGCCGTAGCTGCTCTGCTGTGGTGTAGGTTTATCTGGAGCACCGCTGTCATCCTCTATTGGTCGTTACCTCCCTGCAGCTTGAAGGTGATCCTGTCACTGCCGAAAAATGGGCGCATCGCCAGAGTCTTCAGCTTCTTCAGGGAGTCTTCGTCCACATGAAGGACCAGGAATTCGCCGTTGGTTCTAGATTTCCCTCCAACAGCAGTCCATTGGTCCGTGTCAAGGTCATTTTGGTTTTTGAGGGCTTCGAACAGCACTTGCATGCTGTCCACCTCGATGTCCTTAGGGATAACAGTTGACACTTTAATAATCTTTACCAGGCTTTTAGCTGGGCCCATTTTCAGCTGAACTCCTTCAAAAGGACTCAGCTACTGGACCTGCTTCTCCAGCCACTCCTACGTTTTTGCCCTTAAAGGCGCGTTTGCCCAGCACTTTCTTCAGGTTGTTGGCTTCTTCCATCGATAGTTTTACTTCTGGGTGTTCGAGCCGGACAATAGCCAGCTTCTCCACAGAGATCTTTTCGGCATATGTTTCGGGTGTCTTCTTAGTGACACCTCCATCATGCCCCTTCCTTCTTTTCTCCCCTCCCTTTGCTTGTTCTTCAGGTGTCAGCTGCGATCGCAGCCTCTTCACACCTGCATAGCTTGGGGTTTGTTGTTTTTGGGATGGTACGGAATGACTTTTCCCTTGCTCTGGGGCCCCGACAACAACCAAGTTCCCTTTTGAGGAACCGGCTTCGTTGTGTGGTTTTATGAGAGCTCGGCTTTTCTCTTCCCACCTCTTCTGCCTTTCTTTCCGGGGGATTATCGGCTCACCTCTAGCGACAGCCTCTTTAATCCTCCGCTTTCGTAGTTCGCCTCTCGAGAGCCGCTTCTTTTTTGGCTCTTCCGGCCGAACTTCGCCTTTTGACAAGAGAAGTATGTCTCCCTCCATTGGGGTCATCTCAGACACTCTTAATTGCTCAATCGGTAGCTCTTCTGGTTGAGTTTCGCTTACCTCTTGAGTTTAAGTTTTGTTTTTATTTTATTTTCCATTCTCCATTCTGTTTCCAGTGACCCGATTAGGAAGATAAGGGTAATTATGACTGGGTGTCCCCTGGTTCCCAGGAGGTTCCGTTGAAGACACTGAATATACCCCCAGTGCCACGAGACTCTCAGCACGGGTCGCATAACACCTTAGTCTGGGGTTGTTGGTAAAGTAGGGTTGGAACATCAGGAAAGGAAGGGATAGGTAACTTCTCTCAATTTCAGGGACAAACCATGAGGGGGGAAAGGTTTTCTACCCTTGTCACTGGAATAGTGATAAGGGAAGGTGGCTTCCACCCCTTGCCCTGCCACTCCCTTAGAAGTTGCAGCACACGACGAGGATGGTACATCACCCACGATCCAATCTGGGACAGTGGCTGATGTCGATGAGGATGCCAGTCGCCCACGGGTACTCTTCCTTGCTTGGTAGCACAAACCTCTGTCCTCTCTTCCAAAAAAACAAAAATAAAGTCAGTACTGATGATGCTGATGTTATTAACAGGTTGTACCATGTGACATCTGGCTCTTCCTAAACATTAGAACTGTGCTAAAATAAAAACGTCTTGACACCATTCTTGACATTGAGAGGGTCACGAACGAGCAGATAAAGGCCCTTCCGAAGAAGCCTTGGAGAAATTTTTCCAGTCATGGATTAAACGTTGGAATAAGTGAACTGCCCGCCTTAAGGACAGTACTTTGAAGGAGATTAAATTGAATTCGATTTAAGATTATTACTTTTTGAAATAAAAAATATCCACTGTATCTTTCATCACACCTCGTATAGGCAAAACATGTTTGTAAATAAGGGCAATGGTTAGTTGTTTTTAAATATCATTACAACACCAGTAGTAACACGTATTTAATTAAATTGAATAAGGTTCGTAAAAACCGACTGATTTTCACCGTTAGCATGGCTGTGTGGATCATATTCCGAATTGCTAAATAATAAATTAAAATTTAACGTAACTTGTTACTGCTCATGTTCTGTAGTAGTCATTATTTCTAATAAAACAGAAAATATTTATTCATCAATATACTATTCTAATCAACTCATTTTGATTGGATTAATTCAAAATGGGAATCTAACTGGCTAACCATTTTAAGAGATATTTTACCAGTTATATGTAGCCGACACAGTAGCTTATTACTCGAGTAGCTAGAACGCAGATTCATTCCTGTCTGTTTATCTGTTTGTCCACACGATATCACGAAAACGAAATGACCTATTAATAGACTTCTTGCATTGAATTATTTTTCAATCTTGCATCATTAGTTGAGCATAGCAAGTATTTTTACATTGGTTTTACGGTAACCATGATGGAAACGAAAAAAATAGCGGAGAATATACATTTGTAAACACGGTAAGCACAATCATATGACATTGTAACGTGTTGCATATTGACAATTATGTAGCGTAACTAACCCAATACGCATCTCATCATATTTAGTTGACTTTATGAGTAGCATATTAATCATAGAGTAAACATTTTTGGAATAGAGTGAAAATTAGATATCAGCGCACTCTTGCGCTGTAGTACCCAACTAACTCAGTGGAACGTTTGTTATGTAACATCTGATATGAAATCTAACTCAATGAACAAAAATGTTATGGTGTCATATAGCAAGATATCTCGAGGAATACTTCGTCTGTAGGCTTTAAATTTTGCATCAAACTTCGTTTCATATACAGAGAAGAATGAGTTCTCTGACAGTATATGAGCCAGTGAGAGGAAAAGTGGTACAAGTCACTTTTTTATAGTTTTGAGATTCTGAAGGGTTTACTAAAAGGAGTACTATAAATCTATTCATCATAATAGCTTTTTACTCTATGACAAAATTGGTTACTCATATCCTGATTTATCATTTCATATATCAAAATATGTACTTAATGAATGCAATCGATTAGTAACAATTTGCAGTTTTTTTCAAAATTGACTTGTACCACTTTTCCAAAACATATTTCGGGTAAATAATTGTTTGACAATGTAAGAAACTGAAAGAACTCATTTATTTTGCCATTAGTTAGCTACAAAAACATTGAACAATGATAAGTTAGCCTATCCTTTAGTCCTTTTCATCATCGGATTCTGATTCACTGCAACGATCGATGATGGGGGTGTCGTCAATTCCTTCAGGCTGATTTCCAACTGTCAGGTCTGTGTAGAAACTATGGTGGATGGGAGGAATGAAGGCTAGGAGATCCATCATGTCCTTCTTCTTCGCTGCTGTAACCGGACGAGGTGACGAGTACAGAGCTTCAGTTGTGATACTTGCGAGGGATACCATTCGCCTTCCTTTTTTTGCTGGGGTGATGTCAAGACAATCAAAGGGAATGTCATCATTCAGTGTCTCCTTGTAAAAGATCTTGAAGGGTTGGTCCCTAACATACCTCAACCATTGGATACTAAACCAAGATACTTTGTGTTTATCTACATTGGTTTTTCTTCTAGTAATTGATCTTTCGAGCGCCTGAGTGGAATTAAAGTCTTCTCGGTACATGATTTTAACCACAAAGGGCTTCTTCTTCTTTGACTTTGTTATGGTATCGTACCAATCACGAGGAGAGTACATTGTTTTTCCTTTAGAATACTTTTCTATAATGCCAAAATCTGCGTCATTAGGCTGAAATGAGTGTCCGCTGACCATAAATTTATGATCTACTGTCTGAATTTTACAATTCTCTTGTTGAATAAACTGCATCATGGTGAGAGCAAGCTTGATGTTGCGGTTTTGCCCGCCACAGCTATCGCTGAACATTATTACATGACTAACATCATTGGAAACATTGTGACTTAAGTGCTCTGTAATACAAGAAGCAACCTCTTGAGATCCTCGGGAACCTTCAACTTCATTCCAAACATACATGAAAGCTGAACTATCTGCTAGCTGATGACAGCCCAGATTGTACACATACATGTTTCTTTTGTAGTATGCAATTGAACATGTCAAATTTGGAAAAGCTAACGCCTTCTGAAGATCAAACGTAAATGAATAAACGTTGGAATTGTTCTTGGATTCTTCTTTCGCTGCGTCTAGTTTCTCCCTTGCAAGGTCTGCTTTTCTCAAATGTATTTCCTTCATACGTTCAATATTTTCTCTTTTCTTCTTCATCTTCAGCTATGGCTAGTTTCATTTTGAACGTGTCACATTTCACACACGTATCCTTGTGAGGCTGATGAAAGTGCAAATTGAATTCAAAATTGAACACTTTTCTGTACATTGACTCTGATAGAGGTTGTGTGTTCAAAGTATAGCAATGATTCTTGTACAGATTGTACATCTCTCTAATGTTAAGAGATTCTGGTAAATACTTGCGGTTCGGATTGTGACTTCTTGTATAATGTGATTCATACGAGGGAAATGAAGAAATATGATCTCTGAGTATTTTCAGTCTACCTTCATCGGTTTTGTTAACAGAAACCTGCTTCCCCCTTAAATCGCTACCCGGCTGTTTTCCATCTGTAACCTTTTTGAGGGCTCTAGAAGCTCTTCCGTTTGAGATTTGAAATGTACCTAAAAAATACTGCTTGCACACTTTAACGTTTTTGGTAGGTAATTGTAAGTGGTACCTTACTGTTCGATTTTTTATTCCTCTAGAGCCATCTCTTATTCGATGAGTAATCGGTGTTGACTGCTGGCAAAGTCCACAAATATAAGCATTTTGTGCTTGAAAACTGGCCATATCGTAAAACTTCTGGAATAAAATCTTCCTTTCTTCTTCGGCTACCAATTCATTGCATTTATTTCTGCAAGAAGGCTGACATGGTTCATTTACGAATATTTTTTGCGCCACCTTTTTGCCTTTTGCTGTGAAATACTCCTTCCCATAAGCACGTTTCATTTTCCGCTCTGTTTTTTTGTTAATATTCCTTTTACGTTTTCTTGTTTTGGCATCAGCAACAACTGCGATATTGTGTTCTGTAACAAAACAAATTCTTTGTAGGCCAACAATAGTATTTCAACTAAAAGAAACAAAATATGTTAGTTTTCGAGCTATTATAGGTGGTTTGTCACGTACTTTATCTCATAGCTTTGGAATAGCTACACCTTTGGGATAACAGTTTTTCTAAAGATAAGATTTTAAATAGGCTACTCAAATAACCAATACAATGTTTAAAATTTGTGAGGCCTTTCGCCAGGTAGGCTGACATCTACGGACAACTCAAAATGTAAAACATTGTATTGGCTATTTGAGTATTTTAAACCTTATCTTTTTATTATTACCAATACTACAGCACAATCTGCAATATAACAGTTTTTATGTTAATTAATGTATAAGAAGAGATAATAAAAAAAAATTATGAAATATCCGCACCTGAATTTTCACTGACAGAAGAGATGTTCTGTGGTATCGCTGCGCCTGCGTTTTCATGATCTAAAAAAATAAACTCAAATTAGGATTTGGCAGTATAATTGGATGGTAATTATATCCTAATATTGTATGGCCTATAGGCATCTGCCCAAAATCATGGGCCTATCTCATATGCAGAGATAGGCATAGGCATGGCCTATCTCTGCTTGTGTAAACAACAGCCCACTAACTTAGTGATAGGCCCAAGCTAAGGTTAATTTTCTAACTTTGCTAGACAATTGGAATTCTCAATCCACTATAAATAATCTCTTTAAAGTACAATAATATTACAGGCCAAGTAATATTCAAAATACAATAAGTAGGCCTATTGCCTATTGAGGTTATAAAAAGTGAGGTTAGAGATAGATTAGAAAGCATAGTTACCTGTACTTTCAGCATCAGATGGAATGTATTCTGATCCTGAATCCAATAGAATTGAAGGAGTTGAATCTTCAGATTCACTTTCCATACTGGTTTCGTTAAATAAACTATTTGAGCAAAAATTCAAAACTATCACTTTGTTAAGTTTGCAGAGGAAGCAAAAGCACAAGTGATAGAATGACTTACAAACAATATGTTACACAAATAATCTCAAATTTAAAAAAAAATTGACTTAGACCACTTTTCCTCTCACCGGCTCATATGTCCATTGTCCAACCCTCAAATTTGGATCATTGAAGCCTCACGGATACGATTTACATTTTATCTGCCTTGGAGATGTAAAATCGTATTTTTTATATTAATACCTCTCTGATTATCTATTCACAGTGAGAATGAAATGATCTTTGTGAAGCCCCATCACGTGACACGTGGTATGGCGTACTCATACCTTGTTTAACTTGAAAACAATATACCGTACTCTAATAGCTTGAAATTTCTGGAACTGTTACATATTGAAAAATAGATTTTTGAAATTGTAATAAAATACTAAAATGACTGATGTGCACTAAAATAAACTTAAATATTGAATACTTTTTTTCATCAAATGCATAATGCTGTCGAGAATTTATGATAGGCTAAGCAGCAAGCAAACTTCTAACTCGCGATTGTCACGACATCGAGGTAGTCGCGGCTGTAGATATCCGTCTCGTATATTTGCAGATTTGTTGGTTATATATAAATACTGCCAGTACACGATTTGATTTGACATTTTGACAAAAAGTATACACAACGCCTTAATTAATATATCCATTTTACAGTAGGATATTAGTAGAGAAGATACTATACTTTATAGCTGTATACTGTTCTAAAAAATGGAAGGCTAATTAATATATGTTCTTGATATGTAAACCCCAAACATCTTTCAGAAACAGTGAATGTTTAACAAATAATATCGCAAAGTGACAATATTGTTAGCACCTAATTTCATATTCTATTTCCCTCTCTCAGTGACTAGTCCCTGTGGTAAACGCACAAATATTTAGTTGTCATGAAACCTGAGGAAGAGGGCAGATATCAATCCTCGAAACGTAGTGTTACACATTTATTTACTTATGACGATTGCACATGATATAGTTTTATATAACAGAAGACTGTGCAAGGATGTAACTGAAAGAACCCCCCCTGCCAATCTACAACTATCTAGTCTATCAGTGCCTAGGGCAATTCTCAAAGCTCTCTTCTGAAAAATAAAAATTGTTTGAAAGGAGGCCTCACAAAAGAAACTTTCTTTACGTTTTGCAAGGTTATTTTATTTTCTGCTTTGTATTCTTGATGGAGGTGAGTAGGTTTTAACGGAAAAGACATTTTTCAGACTTCCACATTTAATTTATAAAAAAAAAAATAATTCCTAAGAGTCCTAATTAAAAAAAAAGAAATTTACAATCTTAATTTTCAAAATGGCGACTTCTATATAACTTTAAAAGTAAATATCTTAAAATCAACATATGATAACAAATGAATGTTGCTACATTTTAGTTAGACGATTTAATTAGAAATCCAACAATATAGATTTTAAGAAAATCTGTAAATAAATAAGAGATATAGTTTATACGCGCTTATAAAGAGCCAAGTGCTAAAGAAGTCAATTGTCAAAATATCTAACATTGCTAGTGAACCACTGACATCTGTTTTTGATTTTAGCTGTTTTTATCAGCTGATCATAGCATTACTTTTTTTGGATTGAATTATTTTATGTTGTAAATAATATTGTTTAAAACTGTTTTAATAATAGCCTGGGAGTATGATTGGCAAATATTTTGGTCATGATTGGAGTTAATGAAATAATTCCAAAATGTTCATGAAAAGACAGTTAAATTAAAGACAGTTTAACATTTTATTATATTCAGATTCGAGAAAAATGGTATTACATATAACTTTCTATATGTAATACCATATATACCATATATTATAATGTATATGTAATCATGTGCACATATGTGTTTTTAATTTACTCGACGTTCTCGAATTTTAATGTAATATCAAAAAGTTTCTGAGCATAGAGAATATCAGAATAAGTCCTCAATATTTGTATTCGAGGTTGTATGTATAGTGAAACATGCCCTTCCATATCAGACTCCGAGTTGTTAGCCTTAGACGGAGGCATTGATCATTTTAAATAAAAGACAAACTGTTATACCAGAAGGGTTCATCGTGATACTTAGATCGCACCATATAAACCGAAGGGTACTAAGAAACCTTTTGAACATACATGAATAATAACATAATTTATCATTTACAAGTGTTTTTGGCTTTACAACTGGAGTAATTATGGAGAATGTAATACTTACCACAAATGAAAGAAAAGTGGCTGAAACGAAGCTACCGTCAGTTTTCTCTGTATCCTCTATTTACCGGAAGTGAGGTTAAGCTTAATTACATCAACCACATAAAACATAGGGAATGTTGATATTTATTATATTTAGTAAATTATTATATTTTTATTATCTATTGTAATCTATGAGAAAGACGGGTTTAGGATATTGGTGTTTCGGAAGAATAAACTAGTTTAATAAGAAATTCAATTAACTACCCGTAGACTACAACCCGATTACATTAGCATATACTTATATATGATATGCAAATTTAAATCTTGTAACGAATGCAAAGTTCAGACTAAGTTTGAAGGAAACCACCTCATACTTACTTATAAAACTTTCCTAAGTTTTACTGTGACGTTTCTTTTACGAACAAGATTTTAGAGAGAACAAAGAGAGTTGTTCAGTTAGAGAACAAGTTTAAGTCGCAGTTTGGGTCGAGGCCAAGATTTCTCCCACTTTCTTAGTTGTTATTAAGTCACGTGCACCTATTTTATAGGTAACTATTAATAGGCTTATTTATGTATTTCAATAGTTAGTAAAATTAGGAGTAAACCTTTTTTAGCTAAAGGGAAATATATCTGCCTAATACAATTTATTTTTTAATACTAAAAAAGTACTAAAAACAAAAATGTGTAACTGTGTTCATAAACTATTCATCGTGCAGTTTAATAAATCCGGCCTCTCCGAGAAAAAACAACTTTTGTAGTACAGTCTTGTTAAATTCTATAAAACGCACACATAACTTATTTACACTACTTTAAAATATTTATAGGAGATTTAATATTCAAATGTCTAATATAACTTATTGTAGTGATACTTTAACGCTACTATCTCGATAAATTAAAGTTAAAAATATCATAGTATTCTAGATAATTGATTTGATTTCAAGTCGTATTAATATAAAGTAGCCTATACATACTTGTAATGTAATATTTTTAAAATATTTGGTCGAGCACAATAATATAAGGAAAATGTCTCATAACATTGTTTACCGTGAATATGTTGAGAATCACTGTAAATAAGTGACAGGGTTGACGTACGCCTTTCCTATAAATAGTTATATCTGCAGGTAGAATTGTTACCTACCAAGGGTTGTGACAAAGAATAAGGAGGAAGTATTTGACCAACTTTCCTACTAAAGCGACACTGATACACTTTCAGGCCAACTCGATTTATGCGTTTCAGTAACTTACACTACTTGTCATTTTCTGCATTCACCTTTGAATTTAAAATATCTTGGATGAATCTCTTTGAAAGAAAATATTCTGTGACTTTCTAATTTAGTCTAAAAACAAAAAAAAAATCCATCTTTTGTCCAATAATACCCTTTTCCTTGATTTCCTTGAACGTTATCCAAACGATATCACTTTTTCAAAAACTAATCAGTTTTGTGGACTAGAAAGAAACAAATATACTTATTTTATCAGTTTTATTTTGGTTTTGATTAAATTTAGTTTTTTAAATCAAAATAGATTAAAACTCACATTGGACATCTTGGCAACCTAAAGTATGAATATTATTTTCATAGGTAAGATTGAATTCAACGATGATTGTCCATATCTGTCTGTGAGATTTGGGATGGGGATTAGGGAAGCCTACTAAGGAAATGATTGATTTCGAATTTCAATTATTTATAAGCTTGAAATTTGGATGACACTTCATTTATTAGTAAGCAAGGTATAGTTTAATACATGTGCATATCCATTTATGAAATTTGGCTAAATGTGAGCCTAGCCTATTACGCAGGGAAATATCTCGGTATTGGATTTAGCTACAGACTTGAAATTTGGACGAAACAAATAGGTAAGATCGAGTTAATTGACGGTCCACGTCTCTTTAGTCCTTCTGACATTATTATAGGTAACTTTTAGTACTGATTAACGGTAGCAAGGTTAAGGCAGCTTTCTGGATAACGCTATGAACCATTTCTCGCCAGGATGTTGTGGAGGTAACGCCCATGGGTTCGAAATTTAGCCTGTCACGTGTCCTGTCGTGCTCCTATCTTTTGTTAGGAATAGGTACTCCTTGGGATTGATTTCGGTTAGCCTAAATGTAGTTAGCCTCATGTTACGATTGGGTATACACTTTGCCGATAACATTATCTTATATCAGAAACTATTTTAATATGTAAATAGGCAACAGACAGGTAATATGTATCCTATACTTAGATTTATAAGTATAGTCTATAAGTAGAATAAATAGCATTGGCGTAGGTGTTATGATAAATAAATGTAATATTTAATATTAATTTTATATTTTATGTAATTGTAAACTCAGTAAAAAGACGAAGTCTATGAATCACGAACGCTGTTAATCCCCGGCAGTTGTTTCTTGCATGACGAAACTTGTTCTGTTTAATGAGTCTCTCTTTTCTCGTAAAAAGTGTTTTGACTTTTAAAAGTGCTCTTTAAAACATAGAAGCCAAAATGAAAATGTTTCAGATTGAAATATTTATACAATTATTATACTAAGATACAATTTATTCTAAATACGTGATTTAGGAAAATTTGGGATACATTTGTATATTTATTACTAATTGGAAATATTCTATTTAATTGTTATTGTTTTATATTTTAAATATAAAAAACAAGTTGTCTACGTAATGAATCGCCAAGCAAATAATAAAGTTTATGTATTTAAAGAATTATAATGTATAATGTAATTATAATGTAATAGATTTGTAACGTTACAAAATGAAATATTCTGTGTCATACACTACTACTTCTTTTCATCGTATCTTAACCAATTTTATTCATTCAGTAAAAAAATAATTGGTTTTATTAATATTCACGTACCGTAAAGGGTACAATGAGAACATTTAAAGTTTTTTGTTCGTGGAAGGTATATAAACGTGTTTTAACAATAAATTCTGTAGCAATTTTTACTTGGAACTTTTAATTCGTAAATTGTCAAAATAGAGCTGATTACGCTGAGTATAAAAGTTTCTAAGCTTTGTGCTTCTACCACTTCGGATCTCTATGTAAGACTTAATAAAATTGACAGTCTGAACTGTAGTAGCCTATACATGGTAACCGGTTAATTTAAAACACGAATGTATTCCTAATAATGAGGAAATTTTAATATAAGAAGACAATATTATTTTGTTGCATGATCTATATCCTCCCTTTAGCAGCACCACTTGCAGAACTTCCAATAGGGAAAGAAAAGTAAGGGTACAAAATGTACCGAATGAAAAATATCATGAATACGAAGTATAATGCAATAAATACTCAAACTATATGTTTTCCGTGATTAGTAACTCAGACATGGAAAGGATTTTTATAAGGTGGTAACGTTATATTCCTGACAATTACCAAATGATATACTCTAATTAAAAAAAATGTAAACCTGAAAATGTTGGTGTTTTCAACATAGATGACTATTCTTTGTACCGATTTTATCTCAACATTCCTATTTGAATACATTGTACGTTTTAATCGCTTGAATATGAAATCCAGAAAAAAATCCTCAGTAACACTGCTTCCAAATGATTTACAATTTTTGTTAAGTTTGTCAATTTGAGGTAAAGTGAATGGTTAAATTTGGTTAGCTAGCTGATAAACAGTCAACAGTGGACTACAATATTAACTCGAACCTGTTCTTGGTTACCGCATGTGTACAGTCCCGTACGTGTTCCTACATACATGTCATGTTATCATAAATTTCCCAAAGCTGTGTCGGACTCCTGTTGACCAATTGAACTCTATGAAGTGGGGTATAAAACTTTGATTTCTAGTTAGTTCCTTTAAGACGATCTAGCGGCAACTCCCGTATTAAATGCTGCAACTTCTCGTGGTCACGCTTAAAGTAACAACTTATTTTAAATATTTATTTGAATGAACCAATCTTTAGTTTTTGTTCCATTAATCGATTACATCAGTTGTTTACGGTGTTCATTTTTATTAAAAAAAAAACTCCCTTTTGCAACCGGAGACATTGAAAGTGTCGTTTTTTTATTGCACTTCACTGTACCATCGGATAACCAGTCTTCGCAGTGCTTCAACCCTTCTCTTACTCCTCCCCCTCTCGCTATCCATATTATAGGTCTCCAAGATTATCTGGTTCATCTGATCCACCTGCTCCAACACCATGAAATTTAAAGAGGTTTCTTCTTTCTGACAGCTCGAAAATACTGTAGCCGACAGTGAAGTATATAAGACACCTTTCCTTCAAAGTATGATTTGCTGGAAACATGTTAAGTTGAGTTCACAAAAGAAACGAAAATATTTATGCTATAAAAATTGTCGAAGAAACATTTGTCAAAGGCTTAGAAATGTGCGAAATTGCTAAGCATATTTATTGGTCTTTCCAAAACTTTTTACTGGAAAGACAAGAATTTCAAGAATTTCCAAGAATTTTATTAAGTATTGCAGCAACTAGTAGCGCATAGCACCCGCAGTCTACTGTCTACAGTTTACTGCAGACCTCAAGTGAAAATGCTAGGTGTACGTATCAAACATGTTATATTTATATCTGAAAAGATTAAAATTACTTAGTTGTCTGTGGAGCTTCGTTGAATGGAATTATAGTTGAATAGACAAATAATTCTCCTTTTTTCGAGCAATGTATAGGAGATTAGATAAAATTTTAGTCAGTTTGAATCATTATATTCTATAATTTTCTAGGATTATTATTAACACAAATAGTAAAATGCGTAAAACCATCAATTTACATTGAACAAAGCCAGGTTAAAATTGGAATGATGCATTGCTAAATGAGAATTCTGTAAAAATCAGGCTTAGTGGGATGGCCAGGAATATAGAGGCATTTTGCGCTGTGTAAAGTCTTGAAAAATATTATTCTATAGAGCTACTAATATTGGAGTATTGTGTGCACATCCTCTTTGCTTGTCTTCGGAAACCACAAAAGATAACCTGTACAAATGTTGAAAAATGTAAATATAAAATTGTGTTAGAACATTTTCGTAGATTTAAGTTACTAGCTGTAATTGGTTCTATACGTATTTGAGATGAAACTATGCATACATGTTATTTTCCATACATGTATTCAAATTTACATTCTTTACTATTCAATTTTAACTTAATATGTTGTATCCTTATATAAATCATAGAACTTCACTATAGTTACTTTATTAAGTGAAGTATAGTATAGTGACTTTAGAATACTTTGTTAGCAGAGAGGAATCCTGCAAGATTGTCTTATTTAATAATGTTCGAGCAACAAAACCGTTTGCGTAAACTTTTACGCAATACTGAAGTATTTAATAGTTCAACACAAATCATTAACTGTATTGATACCAGGACATGCTTACTTTTTTCTTATATATTCAACTTATAGCACAATTATTTTACTCCCCCATGAAATAAATGGGACGTATCCCAGTATTGCCGGTGCTTTCATTGTCAGCTGATTCATTGTCAGCTTTGTGAGAGGCGGTCTGAGTGGTATAGAACGCATTCCGGTAAAAAGAACATCCGGAGGACTTTCCTTGGAAAATTTAAAAAACAAAATCTTAAAACGTATTTTTCACAAGTAAATATTGACAGTCACATTAGGATAAATTGTTAACTTAGGTATTACAGTGATATTTGCTATTGTTTTTAAACAATTACCTTCAAGTTTTTGTACTGGCAGTAATATCACAGACAATACCAAACATATTATAAACTGTATAAATGTTATATTCTTAAATTATTGGGAGTTTCATTCATACACAGTTATAAGATTTACAGGCGGAGTTAGTGTTGTCAATAAATGTATTGTAAATTATTTACTCTGCAGTTTGTGGTAAATGAAAAAGGGAGAGCGAAGAGCCAATGGTGGATTTTTGCAATTGAATCTTAAAACGTTAGTTATCCAGTTACACCTATCTAAAAATCATTTCAGCTACTGTGGATGATAATCAATGTCCCAGCTCGTTTCTTCACTATTGGTCATTAAGAGTTTGTTAGTAATACTAAAAGTCAGCATACGTGATTCAGGACTGCATTATAAAAAACGTTAAATTAGTGGATAAGGAAATAAAAGTAACCTCTATTGTAGTATATAATGTCAGTGATCCAGGTTCATTTAAATCTTAGTCTACAATAATTTAAACAGTATTGAAACTGTTGCAAACCAGTATTTAGAAGTAGTATCATAAAACATTTTAAATGTAACAACAGTATAACAAAGGGAAGCTGGTAATATAAGGTGACCTTTCACCCTAAATATATCAAGTTATTGGCTTATAATATACGAATCATTGCCTTCCAGCTGTAACCCAAACCACCGGTCTTATTGAAACTGAAAGTGGAAAGCACAGCCTCGAGCTACACGACGTAACTGGCCTTTGCTCCTGTGTTTGCAGAGCAAAGTGGTAAAGCACTGACCGTGTAAACTAGGCAAGAAGCGAAACTTCACATTTTTCTTTATACTAATTAATATATTTTAAAACGTTTAATATAAAAGATGAAACCAGCCTAAATAATACAAGTTTTAAAATATTTGATACAACTGTAAAATGACCTAGAGTTTTTATTGTATGGACAATACACATCCAAATGCTTTTTATTTTTATTGTAAAGTATATCCATTTTCAATATCTAAACAATGAAGTACAAAAAAGTTTGTTTATGAATAGCGCAAAAAATATCTAAAACGCATTTGGACGCGTATAAATTATAATTTTATTATGAGATATCTCTTATAATTCACGAACTAAAAATGACGTCGTAAAATTTTTCGAGTCGGAAAAATGTTCTAATGGAAGTACGATAAATTGAATAATAAAACAACTCTAAAGTAAGTAAGTATAATTAGTGACACATCAACCGTAAATTCCAATTAACATATAATAATAATAATGTTATCAGTATGCCGGGTTATATTGTTCACGGTTAATTCACAACTTTAATTGTTCTGTAATAATGAACCTCAATCATGCGGTTGAACGAGCGGCTCATCATCATTGTATTGTAAGAATGATTGCCTCTCATTATCTCCATAATTAGCTTTTTACATTTGTTTGATGTTGAAAATGTTGTCTGGTTGGTAAAAATACTATAGTTCTGCATGATATAACAGCTGCTAAAAAATAACCATAGTTAGTGTTTTATCAATAAAAAAAATTACCGTACTAAAATACTTATATTCACTCGATATGTTTACATTATGTATTTATAAAGAGAGACTAATCAAAAAGAGAATACATGTAATTAAAATTAACGTATTATGTGAAATTCTTTAATAATTGTTCCATTCTTTTCAATATTAAAATTAATTTCATGTTTTATTTTATAATTTTCTACCATACTCATATTTTAGTAAAGTTAGGTAGTGTACAAGTACTTACTGTATTTTAAGTACAAGAATTACTATCATACAGAGTAAAGAAAACACGGAATTTATATTGGAACCACAATCGATCCCATGACAAGACCTAGTACTACCATTAAAAGCATCTAGTGCAACAATAGATTACTCTGTTTATTTATCCTATTTTGGTTGAATTTTGCATTAGTCTAAGTTTCCCAGACTTTTCTCATATCCAGAATTGCAGAAAATGTATTGAAGGGCCAATCCTAAGGCCCCCTTGAGCCTCCAAAAACGTAATGTTTTGCTCGCTTAAAATATTCCTAACTAAATACGTTGAGTTTTTGGTATTAAGTCCATCTAGTAATATAGTGAAGATTACGTCTCTAAAATTAAAGTAGATGCAACATATAGTCCTATAAAACAGTTTTGTTCTGATTTGTTCTTTTAAATATTAAAAAAATCACAGAAATTATAGTGATACAAAATTTTGTAATAGTTTATATTAAAATTACTTTACTACGATATTCATTATTAAATTGTACACATTTAAATACTTACCTTAATTAAACAGCATTTAAAGACAGAATAAATTGATATTTGAAACATACTGAAAAGAAAACACCATGTAAAGTAATATGGATGATCAAGTGGATGATTAAAGATGTAATAGCAGTTCTAAAATCGTAAAGCAAACTGAACAGAAACATTTCCTACTTATAATGCAACTATAGTGGGAAGAGTTTATTAAATAAGAATGTTGAATGTATCTCTATTTTACCTTATTGGTAGTGTAGGCCTGAAGTCTAACGCAGACTTTACCTTCTGGAAATCACGTCCGTCTGAATGGATCCAAAAAAGTGGCAACGAAGACGTTGAAAACACACTATTTGCGTCTTTTCTACATCTTAAGACTACAGCGAGATATGTCTGGATTACTCGGCACCTATCGATTGTAATCGAGATAACGAGGTGTTCTTATTTTCTCATCCGTTGCACAATTAAATGCACTACAATGTTTTACGGATGATTCCAAAGAACGATGGAGTAACCGAGTTTTCTCCACAGAACATTGCTATGGTGGGAAGGGTTCATTCAATGAAAATGTTAAGTTTAGCTACATTTCACCTCCCGTCGGAAACGAAGACGATGAAGACAAGTGCTTTGCATCCTTTCGATACAGATACAACGGAAACACATGAGTTATAAAACTCTTCAGCGTCATCCGCCAATGACGAGTATGAGTGAGAGAACTATATATACACATAAGTTCTACCACGATTTTGATATATAATTATTTTACAATATTTTGGTGTAAATACTAACATTAGCCTGTGTAATATTTTGAACATTGTTATGTTGAAGTACATTAAACATAGAGTTTTAAATGTATAATAAATTAATTTGAAATGGTTACTTAAATGATATTAGAGATGTGGGCAGTAAATCAGTAAATGCTTTAGGTTAAGTACGGTGTACATAATCGTATTACATTAGAATTGACTTACAATAGGGGTAGTACGGTATTCAAAATTGATTTACGAAAGTGGCTTATAAGTCACAGTATACTCGTATTACAGTGGTTTGTTGTGATTGCAAAATATGAAATAACTGCACATGCATTTGTGCACGTATTTTCCCCCATTATACAAATAAATATATTATGAAAAAACGAGGGTTTGGCCGAAACGTTTTTACTTTATGTCATTTTCTCAGTCATTGATCGACCTACATTTTTGCAGTCTTTGCTGTAGTTTTAACGGCTACTTATACACTTTTGACAGCGAATTTTCTTGAAATTGTTATCAAAAGTAAAAATATAATTTTTTTTGTTTGCAATAAATGTAATTAGTTATTATTAATAAAGATTTTGTCAGAATCTATTTGCTACATCCTTATGCAATTATCAGAATCTTTTTATAAAGACCCAATACAAGTTTAGAAACATGGAATTTGTATTGACTAATACATTATAATTTGATGCAGTTAAGTAAGAAAAGATTAAATCTTTTGACACGTATTACTAAACATATTTTTACTTTTGAGAACTATTTCTAGAATAGCTCATGTTAAAAGGTGGTCATAGAGCTTTAGTGAAAAAAAATAACAATGTAGGTCTATTAGTTAGTCAGAAATTAAATGTTCCTTGTGCTTTTATTGAGTCAAATAGTAAAAACCTTTAGTCCTGCTCCCCTTAAAATGAATCAACTATCCATTCTGTATAATTTATTAGCCATTTTATATCGCTGTCAATATCGTCAGATTAATTGAGATTTCACTTAGTTAAGTTTTTCATGTTCCTAATAAGTTTGTCAGCAAAGTAAGAAATTAAACAAGTTATAAACTTGTTGAAAAAATAACTTTGCACGAAACATTATCGCAATAAACAGTCACAGCATGGAAAGTTGGCTCGTCACTTGTATAAGAAATACCGGAGATTAAAAGCTTCCATATTTAATGAGAACTTTCCTTTGGTCTTTTGTAATTTTACATGGCTTAGAGAAGCTCATTAAAGGTTTTATAACCGCACGACACTACTACACTAGGTTTGACATGTTATGAATTTGTTTCCTAAATTTTATAAATATACTACTGTAAATTTATAATATGATATAGTGTAAAAAAATAAATTAAAAACTCATAATTAGTTCATACAAGTGAGTATAGCTCAATACCCGCATTATATGAAGATATATTAATCTCGGCTTATAACATTATTTTTTAATTGTATTAAATTAATTTGAATAAAGCATAAATTGAATTATATAACCGAATCTCTGTTATTGTTTAGCAATAACCAAAATATTATCTATGAGTATATAATCGGCGTGACACAAGTTACGTTTATGGACACTGTAAAAACATAGTTAATGTTTAAAATATAGGTTAGGAAAGTGGAAAAAAGAACACTGAAGATTATTCATATACTGTCGAAAACCGATATCACGTAATGATTATTCACGTTTCAGCAAAAGGTGATAATATCAATAACAGCTAAATTGAATTGTGGCTTGTTGGCTGAGCGTAAAAGAAATCTCAACCTCAAATTTCTCAGAACGCGTTTGAGTTTTTTTAGCTTGTGGTGGAAAAGATTAATACTTAAAGTTTGTAACGCATTTTTCTTTTCATTCAAGGAAAAATACCAAGTACACTTTTATTTTGACCGACGGATGAGAATTTATTGCACATATTACACCTTTTATCAAGTTTCATACCTGTAAAAGTGATATTATTTTCAGTGATGAAAATATTAACACCATGTCTTGACATATCATTGTTTCCTATCCCGCTACACAAAATGTATACAGTTAAGGAGTTCTACGTTTTTAGTAAACATTTATTTTTCAATAATTTAAAAAAGTATTAAATATGTTTGCACGTCAATATACTAAAAAATAAATTAAATCAAAATGTACTTCATATACAAATTTAACATTTGAAATCTTTAAATGAAATATCAACGTAATAAACTCTTTCATAACGAAAAGTTTGCTCTCTTTTTGTATAATAAATACCAAAGATTAAAAGTTTTCTATATTTAATAAGAAATTTTCTCTGCTTTATTGTAATTTTAAATAGCTTCTATAATCTCATTAAATTTTTTATAACTGCAGGACACCACCGTACGAGTTCTGTCATATAATATTTTTGTTTCAAAATTAGTTGATATTTATTAGCTACTATTAATATTGTTTCATAAAGAAAAACAAATTTCATACAAGTAACAAGCGTATAGATGAGATTCATTATTTAATAAAGATTTCCCTTGGAGAAATATCCAGTCTAAAATATAAAATGTTCTCTTGTTTTAAAATTAGTTTATGCGAAACAAAATTTGAGTAGTTTGTGTTCTTATTTCATATGTTAATTTTATATAACATTACTATTCGTTTGTAAAACAAAGGTTTGACCCTAGCTATAAATAAATAGGTAATTGTTCAAACCATTCCATTATTATTGTACTTTAGGGAACAATTAAAGTAATAAATATAAAGCACCTGCTAAATTTACATTACATAACATTACAAATTTTTATGTACGTAAGTAATTACAAGTTTTCTTGTTTCAGCATTAAGGAAGGCCATTCATGGATTGGAAACATTTCATTTCTCTCTGTCTGTTCGCCCAATATGTCAAGGATGGACTAAATTATAGCATTTCCATGCAACTTGATTTGTATATAAGCAATATTAATTTTGATGATGTTGCTATCACTCGATGGGATTTGAATGAGCGTTAGCGATCATTTTTTACATCGATTACACGTGTAACCGTGATGATAATGAGCATTTGAGCACATTCCAGAATTAAAAGTTTTTTTACATAGTGCCACCACCTTTGGTTACAATGATGTAATCTAAGGTAACACGTGTGTAGCCTAATGAAATGAGCAATATAGACGAGATTTAGCATGTGATCTAAGCAGAGCCTTATATATAATCATCGAAATTGACGATGCTATATTTTTCTCCATGGAGTTTAGCCAATCATTAGGGAAGAAAGCACCTCGAGAGTTGATTTAACTATACACTTTAAATTTTCTTAGTTTTCACTAAGTGTTATGGCAAAAGTTATATTCTCTCTCCCTTAGACATGTTTTATGCTAGATATTTCAAGAACGAAATGAGCTATGTACATGTAATTTCGTACGTGTCTTTTCTACTCACGATATGCCGTATTTGATAATAGGGAATGTTTTCTGTCTTCCTGGACTGTAAACCTTTTTCCATAATTAATGGTCTGAATTAGAAGTACGCCACACCATGTGTCGTAATATGCTTCGCTGAGTTAGCATGCAATATCTCAAATCTATAGCTCATTCCATTCTCGAGATGTCCTTCGCACATAAAGACACAAAAACAATTATAAAATCATCAAGAGTTTCACAGAAAAATAACGCATCATAGAACTCATTCTTGGAAAAATTAAGTTTCATGCAAAATTTACAGCTAGGTTTTAAATATTTATTCGCATATCTTATCGCATTATACCTTAAGAGTTTTGTCCCTTAATTTATGTTTATATCAATGTTTAAATAATAAAGTCTACACACCAACTCAATATAAACTGATGTATGTGTTGTGATATTTATGCTACATTTGAAGGAAACAGGATTTTTCCAGACATTTGCCATCGTTCAGTGAAAGAAGAAATCAGTAACACCATGTGATGTTTTCACTGAACGATAGCAAATGTCGGGAAAAATCCTGTTTCCTTCACAATCCTTTCATCGTCAAAAATAATCTTCAAACAAATAATGCTACATGTGTTATTATGTCACATATTTGAATCGTACATGGTTTATTGTGTTTACAAATTTATTTATTCTGTTAATTCCTCGTCGCCATCATGGTTGCCTGTAACACCAATGTAAAGATATTCGCTACCGCTCAGCCAAATCCCATGAGTGACGTATACCATCATCGAAATCAGTGTTCATCATGAATAAATGAAACTTTCTACAAAATTTTAAGAGTATAGGTAAGTTTATTTTCGACATATTGTGCGGACACAGAGAACGACAGACATAAATTACATGTTTTCAAGCCCCACGAGTGATAGTCTTCGCTAAAGCTCAGGTAATAAATAGGAAAACACGCTGTTAGTTACAAAGCACATTATAAAATATTAGACAGGAATTTATCCAATAGGGGACATAAATGGACATACCATAATTTAAGTGGAAAATCAGTATTTTGACATATTTTCTTAGGTTAAAACTTTTGTCAAATTGGATTGTAAATATATAAAGTTTTGTTAAAAATGCTAAATTTCATTATTAATCAACATAATTGTAGTTAACTACGTGTGCGATGCCATATCGTGCTATAATTTTTCCAACTTCTTGATTTTCTTTACTTATTATGAGTTTGCGAAGTGTATGCGATAAAAAACTGGACAAAAAAATAAATAATAAAATCTAATGTTTTCCCCGTTACTACACGAGCACGATATAAAGACTACACATTGCCATATTCTGTTGGGAACAAATAAATATTTGCCCTTTGTGACTTGAATAATAAATATGATTCCATTCCCGGTGTGAAAGGCGTTATAGTTTTGCTGCATAAGAGGTTACGTAATTCACATATTTGTCTGTATTAGATAAGTAGTTTTACAGCAAACATAAAAAACTATGTTTTGCTTGAAGAAAGGGGATTAAAGTTCTAAAATATATTAAAACTCTGTAAAATAATATCACAACAGTTCTATAAAAAAATAAGTAATAACTAATTTTAAATGCAACTTAAAATAAGAATATAAATAATACTACCGTTATAGTAAGTTATATAACTATTACTCCGATGCGTCCAAATGTCCCACCAATATTGTTTCAACCGCAAATGCAGCTAAACGTAATTAAAGGTATACGCATTTCTATCTTTAGCAGTGGTTGAATTATTAATTTGTTCAATTCACATTATCGTGGTGTACATTTCACCATATTTTATATATTTATTACATCCTGTTTAACATTACTGGATGTAAAAAATACATACTAAGCCCCGTGTTGCAGTACGTCTTAGTTTTCTGGTAAAGAATTATACATAATTATGTGAGTTTTTAAAATTTAAAATTAGCCCACTGAAATTTTTCGGCGATTTTAGCTATTTTCAACCTCCGACCAAAAATAATACTCCAGAAATTTCTAGAGTTAATCTTGAAAGAGCTTATAGGTCTTTACATAACAAAAAAGCTTAACATTTACAACTATACTAAATCTATTTATTATATTATTAACTCCACTTATAGGGTTATCTAAATATATTAATGTAATGAAATATAACTAAAATCCTTTTAAAAATCTTTTTATTGATGTACACGTGTTTCGGTTTTTAACCATCATCGGTGTACATTAACCTCTCACCTTCGGTTAAAAACACATGCCAATAAAAATATTTTTAAAAGGGTTTTAGTTACTTTTCATTACATTAATAAATCTATTCAGCAAAAAGTAAATTGAATTGAGATGGGAATGGTGTTAAAGTAAAATGCACCTAAAGAAATATTGTAGTCTATTCCTTGGTTAATTGCGCCTGTTTTTGACCTATTAAACAGAACAAGGGTTCAAATGCCTAGATCTGATTTAGAGTCCAGTTGCATGTTTGGTTTGGCCCTTTTGTTTAAGTATGTTTTAATCATCTATTATAAGTTAATAAATGTAAATTGGTTTTTGACCGTTGGAAGGAAATAAATAAATTTCCAAATTTTTAGTTGGTGAGGAATTATCTCAAGTTTTTACAAATACCTACAGGCTATCAAAGCTCCCAATGACCTAGAAAATATTTGTGAGTGTAATTTTCTATCTGAATTTGTTTACGGCAGCATTTTTAATTTCAAATATTAGCCTAATATATTTCGCTGTTCAAGTATCTATTTTTTTGCCTGTGTATCTGCATAACGGCACGGGAAAGGCGCAGAAGTTTTGTCAACAAACTTTTTACATAGCTGCCTTATAAAAACTTTCAAATGTTGCGAAATTGTTCACAAACGACTTTTCACTTAAGTGTGTCATTCTCAAAAAATACATGAGTTGTTAGATATACTGCAAATGCACGCTTTCAAAAGCGAACATTTAAATTATCAATATACGTGCTTGACCTGTTAAATCATGAATTTTACGTGATTCATCGTCTTAACAACAACCTGCACTACATGAGTCGTCTGCACCTTAAGGATTAGAAAATTGCACCTAGTCATATAACCAGCCTCTCCAGGCAAAGCAAGCAGGGGGTGGCACACCCTTATGTCTCGGCTGGAAATTACCTTTGACTCTTAGGGAACGAACCATACCATTTCCAAGAGTCATCTCCGGCAGTAGACAAGACCCATCGAATCACCCTTGCGCCCCAGTATCTCGACATTTGCAGTTAGTGATGTGCTGCTCCTGGACATCCATAAGGTTGCCCAGATTTAAGTGACAAATTAGTTTTTGCTGTGGGTTCAACTGGAAGGTACAAACAGGGAATATCATACAGGAACTTCATAGGTTAGTCATTTTTGTGACCTACCGCGGGGTGAATGAAACCCTCTCGCGGGCGGTAATTTGGAGACCCCTGCTCTATTCCAATACTCTCGGTATATGAGTTCAGAATTACTGTATTATAGGTGAACCGCTAATAAAGAAACCTGCGCAGAAGCAAATATTTGAGCAGCACAGCGCAGGAGGGGCCCCCCTTGTTCGCGTATATCTATCCATTCACTGTAAAATATGTTGTTTCTTCCTCTATCCGAACACATTTTTTGCAAGCAGATCCTTTTGTTCACTTGGTCATTACATCCAGTCGTTCATTCGTTCATTTTGTTCTGTCAACACGATGATCGGTAAAACACGTTATAGCGGGAAGGCTTAGTAACTCTGTACTGACCGGTTCAACTGAACGGGTCGCAGCAGTGAACGATACCGACTGAGCCGGATTAGTCAGCTGATTTTATTAGATTGAAATAGAGTGAGCGCCGAGCAGTGGTGGGGATGCTTGGAGGGGCGGCGGAGGGATATTTACCCCACCCTGCGTGAACTTAAATCAACCAAGGTTTTTTTTGTTAGCGGGTTTACCTATAGATATTATTTTGGTAAAAATGAACTTATCGTGCCAATATACATCCTCTGTTGCGATCTAACAGAATATCTTTTAACAGATGCTGACTCTAGAACTTAAGAGTAAAGTCTTTGACGGTATAAGATTACAAATACTAAAACAATTAAAGAGTGAATTGTAATAATAAGAATACAAATCATGTGTAGAGTGTATTAAACACTGTATAAGGTTATTTGGTTGTGGTTTCAAACATTGTTAATAACTAGTCAACAGTAGGAAAAATATTTATTAGAAATATTTACTAATATTGCTTACAAAATGAATATGTATCTGCAACAACTCAATAGGCATAAATAAACTTAGAACGATGCGTGTTTTGTTAAATAACGAGTACAACACATTTATTATATGAACTACAGTATTATAAATTTATTATTAAATAAATGCCTCATTAGTACTAGAATGGCTTATATCATTGTCAACACGTATTTAAAATTACAATAATTTTAAAGAACATAATCTGAGAGCGGCCTTAAATTACACAGAGAACACTCTTGTTTAATAGCAAAAACTTTACTTAATGTATAGGAATTGCTCATTGAAATAACAAGAAATTCTCGAACTCACACTAGTATAGACATAATACAAAATCAAAGTATGCTTAATCCCACTAGATAGGAATTACACAAAAAATACTTCCAAAACAAAATACTGATTTCTAGTATAAAAAAAACTAAAGAAATAAATAATGGCACCGTAGAGCTCCATCAACTTTTTTATTTATAAATATCCTAAGGCATGACATAATGGCATTAAAATATTTTACCGAATTATTTTTTTTACAAAATAATGTTTCAAGCGCAATACGCGTATATACTTTTTATTTGTTCTAACTCACACAATGTGATAGCTTAAACTATCACGTATACTTTAGTTTAAAACCTGTCTTGCAAGTAGTTTTTAAGAAAATGTCTCAAAGGCAAAATGTAAAATCACAATGAGTATTTCAATAATTTTATAGGCTCATTGGTACTAATACTTGGAATAAATATGCCATTTAGTAGTTTTAGTTATTGAAGGAATGCAAAGAAGTAAAATACTGGCTGAGACCTTAATCTAGGCAAATATTAGAATTTTTACCATGTAGGAACTCGTTAGATAACATGTCAGAAAAAATGAGAGAAGCGAAAAATGAGCTGGTGAATATCAGGAAATATTAAATTCTTTATAAATATGAAAAAGAGAAAAGTCTAATCTTTTGACAGAAAAGGAGTGAGCTATCCCTACTGGTTATGATTTTGTGTTGAAGGAGCAAAAGCTAACATTTCTTAAGACGCATTTGACTCCTTTATACCTGTATATTTGTAAACTCTAGCATCATGGTCTTGCGCTGAAACAAATTATAGATGTAAATTAGTATAACGTTAAAAAGGTCAATAAATAGGTATAGTGCTGAGCCGTGAATTGAATTTACAAGTTTACTCCATTTATAAAAAAGCTCCGTTGTAAGAGAAGCTACAGGTTAGCTGAATTTTCTAACCTAAAAAGTTAATTATACTTCAGCACCGAACACCGAACCGTGTGATGAGAAAACAGCCCTGCACGCTTCACGCAATGTTGTCTCATTCCTCTCATGTCAACATGTAACGCAATGAGTTTTAAAATGGAAAATATTTTACATTATCGTCAGCTCTTAAGTAGCTTTTTTGGCAATACCTACCCTTGTATCTGAACTCACAATGTTGGTAACAAAAAGGGTGAAGCAAATAAGAAGGAAGTGCTGGTTTCTAAAGTCAATACATATTCGTATTACAATCGATCAGACCTGCCTGTTTATTTCCATAGCAATATAGTGTGATGTGATATCAATATGAACCGCTTGATATGTACGAAAAGCGGTCTTCTCTATTTTTACATAGATCGATGCCGGCAATGTCTTACAAATAAAAAGGCCAAGTAGCTTTGAACTCAAATGGCTGTGACCTATGCGTGAATAGGCGGTCATTGTATAAAGGTTTATGTTCAGAAATTATGCTTTTAGGTTATGTTAACTTACTTCAAATAACAGAGAGACTATTTTGGACTGTCATAACTTGTAATATATTTTGTGTATAAATAAATTTATAAAATAACTTATTTAGCAATACTCATCTAATTCTTTCCTTTTGTATTTTATTCAAAAGTGACACTATTTGTGATACCTGTTTTTGAAGGAACGATGTTTAGAGTAATAATTAAGTACATATTTATGTTGGAACCAAATAATTTTTGTACTTAAAAAGTACAGTACTTGAAGTGTAAAGGTTTTTTCACGTGACCTAAACAAACATGAATAAGATATACAATAACTGTATAGTGTTGCGAGAATATATTTTCACTACATGATGCTAGGAATTTCGAAAGGTATACGAAACTATGTGTTAATTAACAACTGTTATCGTTTAATATGTTTCCGAAGTGAACTTTATCTAAAGTAGGACTACACCATTATACTGATATTGCTTATTTGACGTCAATTAAAACAATATTTTCAGAAACTTTACGTATTAGCGCATTGTAAATTTCACTGCATCCGTTCCTCATGTTTAACTTATAACCTGATCAAATTATCTCGTGCACATTGTAATTATAAACAAACTTCGGCTATCAAACCTTGGAATATAGCAACACGATTGTGAAGAGAATGATGTTTAAAGCTAGAACATAACACAATCTTAATTAAAGTTGTTTCTGCTTTCGTTAGCAAATCAAAACTTAACGGCTGGAAAAAATCTTATTATCCTCCTTTGTATTTATATATAATTAAGGAAAAATATTGTATTATTAAATTCATATATATATATATATATATATGTGGTGTGTGTGTGTGTGTGTGTGTGTGTGTGTGTGTGTGTGTGTGTGTGTGTGTGTGTGTGTGTGTGTGTGTGTGTGTGTGTGTGTGTGTGTGTGCGCGCGTGCGTGTGTGTGTGTGTGTGTTTATATAACATATAAAATTCATTAAATATATACGTATATATATAATTTCAATAAACATTGAATCACAAAAAGTACTTGCTCCGCCGGGACTCGAACCCAGATCTCTCACTTGCTGGGTAAATGTGCTACCATTACACCACAGAGCCCTTACTTTTTACAATTCAATTATATTGTATTTGGCCGTAACTGTCACATATGCGTTTATATTTTATATATATATATATATATATATATATATATGAATTTAATAATACAACATTTTTCCTTAACTATATATCAATAAAAAAGGAGGATAATAAGATATTTTCCAGCCGTTAAGTTTTGATTTGCTAACGAAAGCAGAAACAACTTTAATGAAAATTATGTTATTTTCTAGCTCTAACCATCATTCTCTTCATAATCGTGATGCTCTATTCCAAAGTTTGATAGCCGAAGTTTGTTCATAATTACAATGTGCACGAGATAATTTGATCAGGTAATAAGTTAAACATGAGTATATATATATATATATATATATATATATATATATATATATATATATATATATATATATATATACAAAGTGTAAATAAATTCACACTCTGTTGGATATCAACACATTTATGGTTGGTAATCAATGTATTAAAACAGCAATTAACAAATATTTTAATAAATCTTTAATAAATGATTAGTAGTATAAATACGTTTAATACCTTAAATTACCGTACTAGTGAGTGTTGATTATGTTAACGTTCTATCTTCATTACATCAATATAACGATATGAAGTATCATGTATAAATTAACAATTACAATATATGATGTAATTATAATAGCTAGAATGATTATTACGCTCATTAGCTACAATCCTAATTAATTAGAGACGTGACCCTTAAGGGTCCGGTGTGAGCAGCTGAGCTGACGAAGCTGTCTGACGAGCATCTGGGCATTGCTAACTGATATATGTTTCATAGTTATAGAAACTAGAAATTTAGTTTTCAATTTGTACAATCTAAAATACGAATAGAATGTTGTTAGAATGATATTTATCTTGAGTAAAAACGTAAATTTTTCAGTGAATGTTATGAAACGTAACAACATCTTTTAAAAATCCAGCCTGTCATGCAATAAATTTGCAATGAGAAATTGATAAATTCAGCCAGTTTTAACAAAACTTTCCTTATTATAACGGAAGAATGACATACATAAAGGCAGGTAGATAATTAGGTGTTACGGATTTTCTTTTTGAATAAAAATACAATACTATATTCCAGAGTTAGCCTTTTGTGAATAAATATGTAATTGTAAGGTTAACTACCAATACTAATCAAAATAAAGTTGCAGTAGCTTGTTATTCAGTAAAATAATTTTGAAGAGAGAAATAAAGTCCCAAAAACAAATATTTTACTAATCCAATTTATAAAACTGATGGGTACTGTAAAAGCTGAAACGCATCTCAATCAATTGGGCGTTATTGTTGACCTCTTTCCTCCTCTTTAATTTGTTATAAATGTTTCGATTTCTACTCGAAGTCCAAACAAACAATTATCTTGATTAAATGACCACTTTTCAGTTATTAAGTTACCAGAAAGTCAATGGCTATGTAACTTAATGTTTGTTACTCCAGATATATTTTTTATATACTTTAACTGTACGTTGATTACTAACGTTTATTAAACCTACAATATTTTAACGCTATATTAATTCAATCTTGTGTAGTTAAATGTAGTATAGTGTAGGTGTGGTTACATATCTAGGAATAGAATTGACATCTTACAATTCGATATTCTTGTCTCATATGTTTAAAAATTAAAGTTTTTTCTAGTATAGTTATAAAGAATTATGCAATGATGAAGTCATAATAGCTTGCAAATCGAGCTGGGATTGGTAGCGAAGTGGCCAGGGGCCTCCTACAATATGTAATACACTATATCACGCTTTTACAGCCGTCTCGGTTTGGTTTTCAAAACTAATGAGTCGTATTTTTTTAACTCAACTAGAAAAAGTTTCTTAAACTAAAATTTCTGAGAATTATCTCTTTGCAAAATTGAAAAAGAAAAGCTATTTAGTCAGTAAGGAAAAAATGAATCAATCATTAAGAAAAGTACACGAACATTTATGTTTTTTTCAATATTTTACACTTATAAAAATAAAACGTGAGTATTACATTTGTTTTTTTTGTCGCAGTATTTGCAGTGAGAATATGGATACAGATATATAATCTCACTCCCAATATAATTTTTCGTGTTAGAATATGATTGTTTTAATACTCTATGTACAATTCAGGGAAGATACAAGTTCATTTACGTCTATAATTGAATTGAGTCCATGACACAATTTTCTAGAAATGGCATTGAAAAGTTTAGCAGTAATTAAGTTACAACATTTTCAGTAGCCAACGAGCATTGTGGTATATTACGAAATGGATGTAGTACCCTGTAGCAACAATGCCAACGATGACGTGACAACTGCAAGTTACGGATGGTCTCAAGGTATCACTAAACACGAATGCACCAGCCAAGCCCATTGTGACATTATAAGAGGGGTATGCAAGACGAAACTGTCGCGACAAAACCAACGATGCCGCGACAACTGCAAGTTTACAGACAGTCTCAAGATATCACCAGCATACGAGCGTACCAGCAAAGGCCATTGTGGAATTGTAAGAGGTGTATGTAAGACTGCCCTGTCGCTACAAAACCAACGATGCCATGACAACTGCAAGTTACGGATAGTCTCAAGGCAACACAAACACAAGAGTGTAGCAGCCAATTCCATTGTGGCATTGCAAGAGGTGTATGTAAGACTGCCCTGTCGCTACAAAACCAACGATGCCATGACAACTGCAAGTTACGGATGGTCTCAAGGTAACACAAACACATGAGTGTAGCAGCCAAGTCCATTGTGGCATTGCAAGAGGTGTATGTAAGACTGCCCTGTCGCTACAAAACCAACGATGCCATGATAACTGCAAGTTACGGATGGTCTCAAGGTAACACAAACACATGAGTGTAGCAGCCAAGTCCATTGTGGCATTGCAAGAGGTGTATGTAAGAGACTGTTAAGACTATACTTTGACGCATTCCGTTGAAACTAGTACCATTGGAATTGCAATAAAATTCTCCGAATATCTAGTGCCTAGTTTTGTACTTATGCCTATACTGGTTCTTTGTTATTTAACTTTTAAAACTTTCAGCAGAGATCAGTTTCTTAATATTAAAGAAAATAACACTTTTTTATTATTACCTATTCAAACCTATGTACCAAATCTGAGTCTATAGCTTTACTGTTTTTAGAGACAATAATTTGTTAATAAAGAACACAACATGGCGGCTAGCGGTTAAACACACTGGAAATTAAAAAAAAAAAAAAAAAAATAGCTTAGAATCACACAAATTCTGAAAACGCATTGCTAGTCCAACCCTTTTGTTAAACCATGTATATTATGAAATTAATGCAATATACTTAACGCTGGTTATGGCACGTATTTTCTCTGGATTGATACACCTACGATAGTTTATATTAAATAAATGTAATTGAGGACTTCTAAGTTCAAGTAAGTTTTAAAAAGTAGGAATGCTCATTCGGAGTTATTTCAGCAACCTACCCACCAATAACCCGATCATGGTGTATGCTATGAACCTATAGCCGTACCTAGGGACCAACAACTTAATATAATTCCACAGCATCACTCCCAAATTAACATTCTCACTTTGCATGTTAACTACGCTACCTTTTTACACATCTTAATAACAATAAGCGGAAGCCAACCAACTTTGACGTACTTCCTTTTTGTGGTATTGGTATTCAACAGAAGCACTGTTTCGTATTATGGAGCCTTTTTAATAACTCTTGTTTTGATCTTTTCCTGTTGCCTGACGTCAAATTGATGCGCGTCAAAATTACTAGTCAGGCAATTCTTTGTAGTATATAGGATGGACTCCGATGCCACATCTTTTCTTTAAAAACAGCTTCCACTTATTTAATAACTTCTATTATGTGTGTATGTCAACATAAGATATAAACATTTATTATTTTAAATTTAAACAAAATAATATTCCTCTACACATTTTGTAGGCTAAGTATCCAATCATTGCATTTTGATTATCAGTATAGAAAAGTATGTATGAGTTTGAATAAAACGTTTAGAGATCAAACTGAAATTGTTTAATGATTTTACACGAAATTAAGCAGGATATAAGATAAATATATTTCATACTGGTCACCACCATTAAAATATCCATAAATCTGTACTTTAGTTCAAAGGTTTTACTTTAAAATTTTTAAAATTCTAGTTTGTAAAATGTAAGTGGTGCACCAAATTGAAGATATTATTTATTATACACTTGTATGTATTCTCCGATAAGAATAGTCTGGATATTTCATAGCTGATGGCATCATATGAATTATATTGAAATATTTAAAAAGGTATTTTAAAACTATAAGAAAGAATGTTTGAAAGCAATGGTCAAAAATAAATCACAGTTTAATATAAAATGTTTATAATATTTATGATTTAAGTATAATATTAAGATGGGCTCTAATTAAAATCCACAATATTATAATATTTGATATAACATTACAAATAGAAATGTTATATCCAAGATTTAAAAAAATTAGTTGTGTGCGAACTTTTAGAACCGTGTTTTAGAAATAGGTAATTCCATAAATATATGAGATCCATGGTGAATCTTCTTTTGAAAAGGCTGAAAAAATATACGCTTAGTTATAATGCTTGAAAGGTAAGTGTGAAGTTTTAGGTATTACGAATAAAGCAAGACAAATTAAATTTAAAAAAAAAAGAAAAAAAAGAGAGCTTAAGTTTGTTTACTAAGTACATTTAGTGATCTTTATGTATTTTAATTTCATTAAAATTAAACAGAGTTCAGTCTCAAACAGAGTTTTTGTGTATTTACCAAATTTACAAATAAATGAACAGAGCACTGTGAAAAAATATTTCAGTTGATTATAAGTTATGTGCATTATATTTTTAATATTTTTTTTGTTTGTAAAGAAACAATATTATGAAGCTGAGATGTGAATTACAAATATATCAACTCTACTGCTTCCTTTATCCTTGATTCCCTAGAGGCTAAAGCTTGTATGCTACCGACAACCATTAATAATTAACACTGCAGCCCACGAATTTCTAAACAGTTTTACACAATAAAATAGGTGTTCGAAAAGAGGTTTTTAGGATATCATCTCAGTTACTTTTTACCATGCTCTATTGTAATATTGAATATTTTTATTTTATTTGTATCTGTTTAAGGTTTCGTTACTTGGAGAATATAGAATCTTGGGAACCTGAAAGAAGAGGTCAAGGACTCTATTTATATGAGGTTTCAGAGGCCACGAGTGTATTGTTTGTCCAGGGGAGTCTAGGGGCTCTCTGTTATTGTGCAGACGGTTATGGCTATAAGATTTAAAATATTTCCTGCATGAGCTGATCTTACTTTTAAAACACCTGGACAAAGCAAGTAAAAATATTAGAAGAACTCCTCTATCACAGCGGAGTGCCCAAACAACCTCATATCCAGGGAACATGATAGATTGCTTATATATAATTAAGAAACAGTATCGTAACTGGAACTGATAAAATTGTGTTCAAGAAACATTAGACACCCCTGTTATATGGAAGCTGGACGAAAAAAGTTCGAGTAAAAGTTATGGTAACAACAGGCACATTTTATTTGCTTTGGCGGTTTAATCCTCAACTAAAGTTTGTGTGTCTTGATTACGAAGACATCCTGGTAAATATAAAGGTTATTGTTTACTTATTAGATGTAAAGGCCATAGTTCGCGATTAAAGTGCTATAGCTCTTGAATGGAATATTAAGAGAACATATATTTGGGTTATTTTAATGTTATAATTGCATATCACAAATGATGGATCGTTAGTATCTCTGAATGATGGTCAATCTCCGAACAAATCCAGTTTCCTGCACAGATATATGGGAATGCTACATTCTGGAAATGTTTACAAGGGTTTTTAACTTTAGCTAACTAGAGTGCGCTAACACAGTTCTGGGTGAGCAATCAATACATCGAGGAATCTGAACGAGGTATAGTGGTTGCTCAATTGCATCATGATGAGAATTCTGGACTGAATTGGTAAGCCCCACTGTGACTGTACTATAGTTGAAAATACTGCAATCATGGTTCCCATCAGTTAAAGAATGGGCAATAGCTTATAGATGGGAAAAATACCAACAAAGGCTTCAAGAAGTATCTCAGCGTAAAGCATTACGCAAGATCGTCAGCGGTATTCTACTGGTCGGGGCAGCGTCTACACCAGTTCTTCTCGTGATTTTAACAATATTTTTAATTGTTTTTGAGTGTAAAACGAGATAATTTAATGAATATTCACTAGCAAGCGTGACATCATATTGAAAATTATGACAGGAAAATGGCCCATTGTTACTTGGAGCATATAGGACTTTCCTCTCATTATCCGCTTAATTAACGGTTGGTTGTTGCAATGAAACTCATTATTGTGATGCAGAGTGAACAATTGGGTCTGTTGGTTGGACGAATTTTGTAAACGTTAACAATGAATGCATTGTTTAAAGTTCATAATTTGTTGTACTTTAAAAAGTAATGTCGAACATTCTAGACTGATTTGAGACAGTTATCGGAACACAGGAACTTAATACAATATGGGGTGTAAATAGTTTTTTTTATCATAGAAATTCATTTATTATTCATTCACCATAGGGCATAGTTTTAAATACCAGAACTTTTAGGATTCCAGATTTCATTTGTTTTATAAGCAAGATAAAAGAGACATACACACTTTGTTGCACTAATGATCCTGTGTGAATCCACTTAACTGTACGTGCACAAGTGCAATCTATTACATCTATTACAAGAACTTACAAAAAACTTTTAATTTAATTTTTAATTCAACAAAATTTTATCTAATATTATATATTGGACAGTTGAAATAGAATTATAGAGCTTACTTCTTGTGTTTCTAAAACTGGGATTAGTATAACAAGAATCTAGAAAGAAATGTCAATGTGAAACAATCACATTAAGAGGGTGTCAAATGTTTTAGTGCTGATGTCTCATAATGAAATATAATACACAGGTACTTGAATACATCTATCTTATTAACTGTCCTTGTAGGACACAAACTTCAATATAAGTTTGGACATCAAGGTGAGAGTACCAACTAAGAATGTGATAGTGGGCATACTCCCTATATTTTTAAGTGATTTAGTTAAAATAAAAATTCTGGTACCGATAAGCTTTATCCGTTAAAATCTAAATATGCCTCTCTCAATCCCTCAAACTCTAGCCATAAGTCCTTAAATCTACGTATGAAACTAGTTATCAAGCCGAAAATGTGAATACTTTTAATAATTCACAAATTATTTAAAAGTAATACATTATACATTTAAAGTAATATATGAACAAGTAGACTAGGTCTTAAATTTTGTGTTAATAAAAGTAAAAAAGTTATAATTGCACGTGCTTAACTCTTCTTTTATTCAATTAATATCTAAATTAATGTTTATATGATCTAATGTGTAGATTAGTAACTAATTAATTTTACGTGGTTAATAGTCTATGCATGTATGTGGTCAACACTCTTTCGTGGTGACAACATTGATTATAATTTCCATTTGTTCTACCTTCAACTTCTTCGCGACTGGAACTAATGGTTTGAGTAGGAATCTGAGTAAGGTTTAAGACTATACAGTTTATTTAACGAAGATAAGTTACTATTGGAGCCTTAGCGAAGCCTATTATTAGAGATGCTTGAAAAACTTTTAATTTTTTTGCTTCTATGTTTGCAGGATATTTCAAGAATTAAATGAGTCATAGCTCAATGGATATATATTTGAAATTTTGCATGTAATTTTGAATACGTCAGCAAAGTCTGTTGCGTGACACTTCCTTACTTGTTTATAAATCTAGTAGGAACTATTGTAAAGGATTTGTAAGGAAACCGTTCATATCTAGAACCAATCTCAGAATCACAGTCAGTGTACGAAGAACCAAATACGATATGCCATAGTTATATTAGCGTTATTCTAGAAGTAATAATACAAAAATATTGTTTGTTTCCAATCACCGTTGTCCAGTATGTTATAATTTTATTACTTGACCAATATAACGCTGTGTTATTTCTTAGCGTCTTATGTACGCCCAAATCCTTACTTTTTGAAAATTTACTTTAGTACCTTTAACGTATAATAATACAAAATGCGTCTATTGTTAATGTCTGCACTAAATAATTAATAAAGTAAATATTAACCAATAAAAAAATTAATTAAAATTCAAAACTAAACACTTACTACATTCATTTCATAAGAAAATTTACTTTTTTAATATGTCGCAAAGAATATGTATCGCTAAATTTATGACAAAAAGCCAAATGACAAGCAAATGTTTATGAAATGGCTTAAAAGTAAATTTTGTAGCAACGATAACAAAGATTGAAAGGATCTTGCATGGGATTTCTAATGTTCCACTAATTCCTTACGAAAACTAGTTATGGTGACATAGTTATTTACTATGATTCGTGAGGCTGAAAGATTTTTTCCTTGTATGTCTGTTCAAACGATATCTCGAAAACGAACTGACCTATAGACATGTAAAGTTATAGAATTTTAATTTCTATATTCGGAAAATTGATAGCGATGACGGTGTATGTCATTTGGGATGTAGGTAAACGTTCGCGAATATATTCACATTGGTTTTAAAGATTTTTGATTGGAAAGAGAAAATAGCAGAATAAAAAAAAACTTAATACGATCATTAGAAATTTAAACATGTTAAATATTACTGCATTGCCCAATGTACAGAACATACTTGTACAGTAATGTGATGTGTAGACATTTAATTTTTAAACATTAACATGAAAACCAATATAATGAACTCAGATTTGACTGTATCACTGAGCAAGATAAGACTAGAAAGATGTCTTATGTAGATTATAAATTTAGAATGATACTTTATTTAAACATTGATTTATTTATGCGGAATTTTAATGTCAAGTTTATTTTTGTATGATTGCCTGAGTGTTTATCTTTCGGCAGGAAAAAAACTCGAGAAGGAAAAGAGTTATAAATTTAAAACTTCTCTTACAACCTTATCGAAGCGTGTTACGACATGGTGTGGCGTATAATCCTACCTTGTTGTTAACGACTACAATATTTTTGTGTCAACGAAAGTTATAAAACATTATGGTTTCAAATTGTATCCGAGAGATTTGAAAATAATTAGATACACTATAGGGTATAAATGTTCTCAAAACCTAAAAGTATAGGATTGCATGAGTTGATATAATAGGTTTGTAATAAGTAAATATAATGT